>NC_057808.1:423155394-423352307 GCF_018294505.1 Triticum aestivum | reverse complement strand
GTGGAGGCTGGAGGAGGTCGACGCTGGAGATGAACAGTATCCCGTGGAGTCCCGTTTTGCGGTACGCCACACCCCTCCCGACGAACAGGACCCCCGTTTCGACCGTAGGAGGTCCGTTTCGTCCGTTTTGCGCTACGCCACACCCCTCCCAATCAACAGGACCCCCGTTTCAACCGTAGAAGGTCTGTTTCCTCCGTTTTGCGGTATGCCACACCCCTCCCGATCAACAGGACCCCCGTTTCGACCGTAGGAGGTCCGTTTCCTCCGTTTTGCGGTACACCACACCCCTCCCGATCAACAGGACCCCGTTCCGAACGTAGGAGGTCCATTTCCTCCGTTGTGCGGTATGCCATGCCTTGTTTCCATCGTCTGTTCCGTCCAAGCCCTCCCGATGAACACGACCACGCATTCCGTTCCGACCCAGCCGGTTGGCTCCCATGCGTTCCGTTGCCTCCCGATGAACACGACGCATTCCGTTGCCTCCCCATGAACACGACGCATTGCGTTGCCTCCCCATGAACACGACGACGACGCTGTTTCTCCGTTCCGACACAACCATGTACACGAGCCCTGGCCGTACGTATGCGCGAGTAGGCGTTCGAGACCTCGCCCGTATGTACACATACGTGGCCGTATTTTCTTTCTTGCACCCTGGCCGCTGTACGTACATGTACATGCTACGTGCGCGCCTCTACTACGACACGTACGTGCCTCTACTACGACACGTGCGCGCCTCTACATCCACCAGTATATATGTACGTACACGTTCGGGACCAGAATGACAACGCTACGTACGCTTCGACCAGGTGGGTCCCGACTGTCAGGCACTTCCTTGCCTGCGAAGATGTAGCTGGTGGGTCCCAGCAGTCAGGGGGGCGAATCATTTTTTTTGCCCGGATGCACTTCCTTGCGTGCAAAGATGTAGCTGGTGGGTCCCAGCAGTCAGGGGGAAACATTTTTTTCGTGAAATACTGTGGCCCGTCCGGTGGGTCCCAGCTGTTAGGTGGAGGAATCATTATTTTCCACGTAATAAGGAGGCACTTCCTTGCTGCGGCCGTGGACCCAGCTGTCAGCCTCTCCACGTACAGTCCACGTCCGATGGAAGTCGTTCCTTGACCACGTTGACCACGCCGCGCCGAGAGCACCAGGGCGGTGGACGACGGCGAGGCCTAGGAAGGGGACGACGGGGAGCCGGGGAAGACGCGCCAGTGGAAGCCCGCGCGGAGAGGAGTACGAGGGGTCACTGGTTCAGCTGTGGTGTGAGGCTGCCGTCGCCGCAGGGCCTGGCCAGCGGTGGGAATAGTAGGGGGCGGTGAGGCCTCCGCGGCAGCACAGCCGTCCACGGGAGGCAGGAGCATGCGGCACGACCAGCGCTGCTTTGGGCGGCTGGAGCAACAAGACCAGAGGTTGAAGAAGCACTACGGCCGTTGGATGGACATCGTACGGTCACTGGAGCTAGAATCGTGCATATTGACTAAGTTGACAAAGCCCTCCGTCCCCGTCAACTTAGTAGGCCCACAAGTCAGCCTGCCACTATACTGGGTCCCAGCTAACAAGGGGAGTATACATTTTTTTGTGCGTAATAAGGAGGCACTTCCTTGCGTGCGAAGATATAGCTGGTGGGTCCGAGCTGTCAGTGGCGGTAACATTTTTTTCGCGAAATACGGAGGCCCTTTTAGTGGGTCCCTGATGTCAGGTGGAGGAATCATTATTTTGCGCGTAATAAGGAGGCATTTCCTTGCGTGCGGCCGTGGACCCAGCTGTTGGCCTCTCCACGTACAGTCCACTTCAGATGCATGTCGGTCGTTGACCACATTGACCAGGCCGCGCCGAGAGCACCAGGGCAGTGGACGACGGCGAGGCCTAGGAAGGGAACGACACGGAGGCAGGGAAGACTCGGCAGTTGTTTCCCACGCGGAGGGGAGTATGACTGTACGAGGGTTTACTGGTTCGTCTGCCGTCGCCGGAGAATAACAGCAGGTGTGGGTGAGTAGAGGGATGGCTAGGCCAGCGATGGTGGTACGGTGGGGCGGTGAGGCCTGCGCGGCAGCAGAGCCGGCTGTGGGGAGGAGGGAGCAGGCAGTCCCGCCGGCGCTTGTTTGAGCGGCTGGAGCAGGAAGAGCAGAGATTGAAGAAGCACGACGGCCGTTGGATGGACATCCAACAGTCAGTGCTTGTGCGTCAACCTTTTTTTCAGGAAAGCCTCAAATCTGTGGAAAACAGCATATAGCCCATCTACCATTATTTCTAATAATTTACAGCCCATTTGCTAATTATTAAGGGTTTTTTGGAGCCCATATTCTTTTTGTTAGCATTACAGCGCATATTGTGGCCACGGTTAAAAAATTATACGAAATTTTGCATATTTTGGTGCGGTCCGAACTGTTTTTAATCCCGAAATTTCGACTCACATTCAAACTGATTTTAAAAATAAATGTATATCAATATAAAATCCAACAAATTCTCCACGCATAAAAATTAATGTAATTTAAAATCTCGAAATGAAAAAAGATATTTGAAACTAATTGCCGGTTTGATGTGTTTTAAAAATGTACAGCCCATTTCTCATTACTGATGGGCCATTTTCTCGGCCAGCCGAATGAAAGCTCTCCTTGTCTTGAAAGATTTGCAGCCCAACAGGCCTGACAAAGCGACTTACTTGGCAAATCACAAAAAAACTGGGCTGTGGCCGTGGACCCAGCTGTTAGCCTCTCCACGTACAGTACTCTTCCGATGGAATGTCGTTGACCATGTTGACCACGCTGCGCCGAGAGCACCAAGGCGGTGGACGACGGCGAGGCCTAGGAAGGGGACGACGTGGAGCCGGGGAAGACGCGGCAGTGGATGCCCACGCGGAGTGGAGTAAGAGGGTTCACTGGTTCGGCTGCAGTGTGAGGCTGCCGTCGCCGCAGGGCCTGGCTAGCGGTGGGAGTAGTAGGGGGCGATGAGGCCTCAACGGCAGCACAGCCGGCCACTGGAGGCAGGAGCAGGCGGTCTCCCCGGCGTTGGTTTGGGCGGCTGGTGCAAGAAGAGCACCGATTGAAGAAGCAGCAGGACCGTTCGAATCAAATCCAATGGTTACTGCTGCTAGAATCGTTTGTTGACTAAGTTGACAAGCCCTGCGTACGCGTCAACTTAGTAGGCCCACAGGTCAGCCTCCCAACCGGTGCGCCCCACATGTCAGTGGGAGGAATCATTTTTTTTCATGTAATAAGGAGGCAGTTGATTGCGTGCGGCCAGGCCAGCGGAGGGAGTAGGGTGGGCCGGGGAAGCCTGCGCGGCATCACAGCGGGCCACAAGAGGAGGGAGCAGGCAGTCCCGCCGGCGCTAGTTTAGGCGGCTGGAGCAGGAAGATCAGAGATTGAAGAAGCACATCGGTCGTTGGATGGACATCCAACAGTCACTGCTGCTAGAATCATGTGTTCACTGACAAAGCCTTGCGTAAACAAGTCAGCCTCGAAATCTGTGGCGTGTACAGCCCATTTGCTATTATTTTTATAATTTTTACTCATTTTCTAATTCATATGGAATTTATTGCAGCCCGTTTTCCATTTCTAGAATTGCTGGCCATTTTCTGGTCAGTACCAGGTTCAAAAAATAAATATGTGGGAAATTTTGAAAGTTCGCAAATTTTTGGTGGGGAACGAAATATTTTTAATCCAACAATTAATAGCCATACTAAAACAAAATTTAAAAATAAATTAGTACTATGTCATGTTAAATCCAATGAAATACGTATAAGATATCAGTGAAGAACAAAAACAAAAAAAAGAAACTTATATCCCATTTGCTATATAATTTTTGGAATTTTCAACCCCTTTTGATATTACTTTAACAGACATTGACCATACTCTTAGGCCAGGCCGGAATGCATCCCTCCTCGTCTTGAAAGATTTGCAGCCCAGTAATTCGGAGAAAACAAATAGGCCTAGCTTGGGTATTCTTCAAAAAGAAATACTGGGCTACCTATTTTCCCAAAGAACTGGTGCATGAGCATTTAGCTTTATTTATTTATTTATTTACTTATTTATGTTTAGGGGACCATGAGCATGTACATGGGCCGGATTCATGTGAGAGCCTCCCTACCAGTTAATGATGGGCTTCTCCATTGGGCCTTCATCAGTGGGCTGCATGTTATCAACAAGTGGAAAATGTGTTCCGTACGAAAAATAGTATGCGCTACGTACGGTACGGGGCACTAAAGGATCGAACCATGCAACAACTTCCAAAACATTGTGTTTGTCGTTCTAACAACACATTTATTCAACCAACAGGCGAAATATACTACTGATTGTACGTTGAAAACAGCAGCAGCAGCAACAACCAGGGCTGGGGGTGCAACAGAAGCAGTAAGCAGGCCAGAAGAGTGAAGACGCAGCTCTCTCTTCCAAACCAAACATCAGCCATCATTACAAAAGGGCTACCAAAAAAGAACAAGTGTATGCATCAAACTAAATAAAGATCCTACTACACCAAGTGTATGCATCTAACTAACTGGCTCAGTTAGACGTTACTATTTATTAAGCTGTGGAGGTTGGCTGACGGCTTGAACCAGATGGGTGCCTGACGGGGGAAACTCCAGCCAGCAGGTCGAAGTCTGATACTTGCGACCCTCTCTCCTACTTTGGGCTGCAGAGCGTGGCGGCAAATATCAGGGTATGGTGCATGCAGAGACGCATGGTACGCTGTGTACACACAGTTTTGCCTGATGAACGAAACTGCGCTGCCATCATGATCCTTGCCGTCGGTTATCTCCTGGTTAATCGGATAATTCAGTCCGACAAACAGAGAGCGTGTACCAAGGCTACTTACCAGCCTCCAGTCACAAATTCCTGAAGGCCCAGAGAAGCTGGGATCCTGCTCAAAGACCTTGCAGTGACTGTGATTGTATTCCGTGAAACAACACGTCCGGTACGTGCGAACGATCATCAATCTTTCGCCGTTGCCTGATCAAGCCAGGAACCACCTGCAATTGCCATGCCGCTTTTGTTTGAAAGGTTCTGGGATTAGGAAGGGTAGGGACACCAGGCGGCCTACAACATCATATCAAGTTGGAGTCAAATAAAAAAGGGCTCTTGATTTAGTCAATCTTAAGAACAGCATGTTATGAGCATGAATATTTTCTCAGCAAATGTTGACTGTAATATAAGCAAGCCATCATGATATCATAGGAAAGTAACATACTGCTGTAACAGCCGTTTGTAGCGATGACTGGAGTAGGCCAGCAATACGTCCAGCCATAGAAGGAGTCGACAACGTAAATGAAGCCCTTGTGTTCAATGGCATCAGAGAACCATGGAGGATGTATGATCCCGCGATGGACGTGCAGATTTATCCACTTACCGCAGTGACCTGTCAGATAGGCGAGACCGCGGTTGAAGAACGCAATTAGCCTGTAGTCTTTATAATTCGCATATCTTGTGGGCACTTGGCAGATTACAACCTTGAGCAAATCAAACTTGGTATCATGTTGGCTACTGTAAGATTCCGAGTATTCTGGGCCGCGATGCCAAAGCAGTGCAGTGTTAATCGAAGGAAGGGGGATCAATCGCCGGGTGTAGACCTCCACGAGCATCCAGCTTCCGCGACCGTCGACGAGCACCATCCAAGACGTGTTCATGCCGACCCAGTACATACCGTTAATGTAGTTGAGGCTGACGGGGTGTAACGCCCACGATGCGGCTATATCTCCCACGTGTCGAGGCACGACTTAGAGGCATAACCGCATAGTGGTTTTGTCGCAAGAAGGGTCATCTTCACACAATCCCATGTAATGAACAAGAATGGGATAAAGAGTTGGCTTACAATCGCCACTTCACACAATACATAAATATAATTCATACATCATCCAGAATACACACATATAGACCGACTATGGTCAAAATCCAAATGAAAATAAGATAACCCCAAATGCTAGATCCCCGATCGTCCCAACTGGGCTCCACTACTGATCATCAGGAAAAGACACATAGTAACGACCACGTTCCTCGTCGAAGTCCCACTTGAGATCGACCCCATCATCTGCACTGGCATCGTCGGCACCTGCAACTGTTTTGGTAGAATCTGTGAGTCACGAGGACTCAGCAATCTCACACCCGCGAGATCAAGACTATGTAAGCTTATAGGAAAGGAAGGTGTAATGAGGTGGAGCTGCAGCGGCAATAAGCAGATATGGTGGCTAACATACGCAAAAGAGTGCGAGAAGAGAAGCAACAGAACGGTCGTCATCTAGCAATCACCAAGAAGTGATCCTGAACTCCTACTTACGTCATTCATAACTCAAACCGTGTTCACTTCCCGGACTCCGCCGAGAAGAGACCATCACGGCTACACACACAGTTGATGTATTTTAACTGGGTCAAGTGACAAGTTCTCTACAACCGGACATTAACAAATTCCCATCTGCCTCATAACCGCGGGCACGGCTTTCGAAAGATAATACCCTGCAGGGGTGTCCCAACTTAGCCCGTCATAAGCTCTCACGGTCAACGAAGGATAAACCTTCTCCCGGAAAGACCCGATCAGTCTCGGAATCCCGGTTTACAAGACATTTCGACAATGGTAAAACAAGACCAGCAAAGCCGCCCGAATGTGCCGACAAATCCCGATAGGAGCTGCACATATCTCGTTCTCAGGGCACACCGGATGAGCAGTCCGTACAACTAAAACCAATCCTCGAGTTTCCCCAAGGTGGCGCTGCAAAGGGCTCTAGTTTGGACCAGCACTCAGAGGAACACTGGCCCGGGGGTTTAAAATAAAGATGACCCTTGGGCTCTAGAAAACTCGGGGGAAAAAGGCTTAGGTCGCAAATGGTAAAACCAAGGTTGGGCCTTGCTGGAGGAGTTTTATTCAAGGCGAACTGTCAAGGGGGTCCCATAAATCACCCAACCGCGTAAGGAACGCAAACTCAAGGAACATAATACCGGTAAGACAGAAACTAGGGCGGCAAGAGTGGAACAAGACACCAGGCATAAGGCCGAGCCTTCCGCCCTTTACCAAATATATATAGATGCATTAATTAAATAAGAGATATTGTGATATCCCAACATATCCATGTTCCGACATGGAACAAACTTCAACTTCACCTGCAACTAGCAACGCTATAAGAAGGGCTGAGCAAAAGCGGTAACTAAGCCAAACAACGGTTTGCTAGGAAAAGGATGGTTAGAGGCTGACATGGCAATATGGGAGGCATGATATGGCAAGTGGTAGGTAGCGCAGCATGGCAATAGAACGAACAACTAGCAAAGCAAAGATAGAAGTGATTTCGAGGGGTGGTCATCTTGCCTGCAAGGTTCTCAGAGTTGTCGAAAGCTTGATCCTCGTAAGCGTACTCAACAGGTTCCTCGTTCACGAACTCGTCTCCTGGCTCTACCCAAGACAAGAACACAAGCAACGGAACCACAATCAATCACGAGAAACGCACAAGCAACATGATGCAATACATGTATGATATGCAAGATATGATATGCGATGCATATGCGTGCTCCGGAAGGAAAACGATGAACAAGGTAGTAACTTAGCAAACCAAGCATGCCAATGGAAAGATGAGATGATTTCGGTCGAAATCGATATAAAGATCACCAGAAACGGATGCACGGTTTGCAAATGGCAAGCAAAACAAGAATGACACGAATCTGCGATTAACAGCATGATAGCACTTAGAATGCAACAAGTAACAATGCTACAACACTCCAACATAGCAACAAAGCATATGACAGTAATCTACAGGAGAAGCTTGACAAAAGATGAACACTGAGCTACGGCTAGTTCGCAACATAACAAGCTCAAACAAGCATGGCAAAAGTGCAAAAGATAACAGGTTCCCAGACTTGGAGAAATTACTGGACATGGCAGAAACAGCATCAGGTAGCAATGTTCAGAGTACCTGGCAAAACAAGGCATGGAAGTATTCTACTATATGCATATGACAAAAGTCCCTTACTGACCATAAGCCAAAAAGGACCAGAAGATATGATGGCAACCACGTAAACATAACAAGTTTCGTTAACAGGTTTCAGACTTAGCAGAAAACAGAGCATGGCAGAAACAATAATATGAAGGCATCTTGGTGAGCTTGATGCACTCACCACAAGGCAATGCATGACAAAAAATCATACCTACAGCTAGATGGCATGTTTATCAAGCCAACCATGGCAATAGCAAGTACATAGCATGAATGGATCAACTACAACAAGCTTGGTAAAATTGAATAACACGTAAACAATCTGCCAGAAATATTTTATAGCAAAGGTAGAGCAAGATTGAGTCATGCTAGGGCACTCCATAATTGCAAACAAGGGCAGGAATGGATCAATTACAACAATAGCTACAAAACATCCTTACTGAACATCTCCAAAATATTCATGTATCTCTCTGTAGCATCAAGTTTACATGGCAACAAAATAACAGCAAACAAGGACTTGAAAGAAATCACCAAGTCCCTGAAATCAGAAACATTATGGAGCCTAGTTTGCATGCTTGTGCTAGTCACCACAGAGATCAAAAAAATACATGGCATGCACCATTGGAAAGATGGCATGACATACAACAAAGCACATGTAGAGCTCATGCCCATAAGATGCACAGATTAAAAGATACAAAAATGACAAATCTCCAAGTTCTGTTAAGAACCAGCAGATAACAGCAACTAGCACTCTTGCAACAGATATTTGGGAATCAAGATGGACTCTAATGAGCATGGTGCAATCAAACAAAATGTAGAGCATCACGAGACGAACATTTTGATATAGTACACGCGCGAAACGGAGCTATATGCAGAGAGTTATGCCATGATGAACAGGGGTACTTATTGTAAAAATAAATGACTTAGGATTTTTCAGGGGTGAGGAAAAAGTCAACCTAGGGCGATTTTTCTGGATCCAGATCGGATCGAGGGAGCTCGGGGCTCGGGCGCGGCGGCATGCCGGCGGGCTCGCCGGAGTTCGTCGCCGGCGGGAGGAGGCGACGCGGCGGCGGCGGTGCGCTGCGGCGAGGCGGCGAAGACGGCGAGGCGGCGGGGCAGCGGGGCGCGGCCGGGCTCGCGGGCGGCGGGGCCGGCGGTGGCGGCGGCGGCCGGGTGCGCGCGGGGAGGCGCACGGGCACGGGGGCGACGGAGCTCGGGCCCGGCGGGCCTGCCCTGGGCCGCGGCGGGCCCACGATGGAGGGAAGCCGGCGGGGTGAGGTGGCGGCGGCTGATTCGTCGGGGCGGCGGCGCGATTTCGTCCGGCGGCGGTACGGACACGTCCGCCCGCGGAGAGGGAGCGGGGCTAGGGTTGGACTGCGAACGTTAATCGGGAGAGATGCAAATATATAGGTAGAGGGAGATAGGAGAGTCCAAATGAGGTGCGGTTTTCGCCCACACGATCGTGATCGAACGACCTATAGCATGGAAGAGAGTTTGGTGGGTTTTGGGCTGTTTCAGAGAGGGGGTTTTGCTGCAACACACAGAAGGCATCTGCGGTTACCCGGTTAACCGTTGGAGTACCAAACGACCTCCAAATGGAACGAAACTTGACCGGTGGTCTACCGGTGGTATACCAAGGCCACTTGACAAGCCTCGGTCCATTCCGAGAACGTCTGACACCCGCTCATGAAAGAAAACAAGAGGGGTGCACCGGAGGAGATGGGAGCGCCGGATTGCAAAACGGACAACGGGGAAAATGTTCAGATGCATGAGACGAACACGTATGCAAATGCAATGCACATGATGACATGATATGAAATGCATGACATGAACAAAATGCAAAACGAAAGACAAAACCCGACCATGAAGGGAATATCATACCACATAGCCGAAAATGGCAAGAGTTGGAGTTACAAATATGGAAAGTTACATCCGGGGTGTTACACGAGGATCGGATCGCAGTCAAGGGGGTTGATGCTCGCCACCCTACGATCGTTATGCTGTGTGACACGCCGTTTCTGAAGATCAGGCGGCATCAGCAAGCAAGGAGCTGGCTTAAAAAGCTCCGGCCTGAGGGCTTTGAGTAAACGGTACAGCCCCGACGAGCACGCGGCGAGCGGCATGGTACTGAGATTGTCCACACGCGAAACAATGAGCTTGATTACCTCTGTGGGGAGCGAATTCCAGCCACTCTTTCGACGGACACTGCTCGGTTCTGCCATTGTTAGCAGGGATGGAAGATTGGACGAGATTATGTGCGGACAAAGATGGAGAAGCGAATATGTGCTGCGGGAAGTGGACAGGTGATGATGACTACATCACGCCGCTTGACTTACGAGACACATACCAGCATCGTAGGGTCATGTCGATGCCAGATAACTTGCTTGAGTGATCACAGTACTGGTACTCCCTACAGTGCTATGCCCTAACTTGCTTGAGTAGAGTAGTAGAATAGGACTCTGCTCTACTACTAGCACCGGAGGAGTAGTATATTCTAATCTAAAATAGTTACAAACTTCAATGCCCGACCGTGAAACGACTACGAATCATGCTCAAAGACCGTGTCTACGTGGTGTTTGGACATGGGCGACAACATCAACGCCAACGGTGCTGCTCCCGTTGCACCGTATGTGTTTCTATCCTTCCCGTTCGAAATCGTGGTAGAATTCATGTTTCTACTCTGTATCCTACTACTATGCTAGTCCACATGATTAGTTTCATCTCTGTTATAGCCGTCATGATTTATTTTGTTCTTATTCGGATTAAATCTTGTAGTAACTTGCTCATATATTCAACTGGCGCAACGTCCCCTACAGCCACTCCCGTTTCATGGACGGCCTGGTCGATGCCTCCAAGGAGCCCTTCGTCCACTGCTATGAGTGCCCGATGCCGTTTCGTGGCTCGCCGGCGGACATGGTGCATCACCTCACGGATGCGTGCAACGGTCACTGCTGGCCCTTGGCGGAGAACATCAAGTACGAGACGTGCTACCCGTTCACCATGCCGGAGTCGCCGGAGGATCACCGCCGCCTGCTAGTCTCGGAGGAGGACAGCAGCGTCTTCCTCTTGATCATCGGCAGGAGTAATCCCATGTGTAAAAACTAATGATATCTTGAGAATTTTATCAGAAAATAGTATGTCGACCATTTCATCGAAAAAATGATATGTCGAGAAAGATGATAGAGGTGAGGAGGAGTGGGGCGTGGTGGTGACTGGTGGTTGGACTGGGCGGAGGCATGGGGATGGACGGCGCCGGTAGCTGCCACCATGCCAGATTGTTCCAGAGACTTCCTTTTGTAATTGCTCAGGAATGAGGTTGTGGGAGATAAGGTTGAACGAGGCAAGGCCTTATCTGTAAATGTGGAGAGAGGAGCGGGTATCTTTTCTAAATTTGTCATAGTTTCCTTTCCATCCGTCAGATATAGATCGGACAATCTATATTATAAGATGGCAGGCGCACCATCATCACCAACTCGGTTTTTTTCTCTACTCCTACTCCTATAAAAGACTCGGTTGGTGATGATGGTGTGTCTGCCATCCGCCATTTCTGACCATTAGATCTGCATCTAATGGCTGTGATGTAAGTTGTGGACTTTTGCAACAATTCCCACTTCTCTGCTCCAGTTTACACAAAACCCCTTAGTATTTTGAAACCAACCACATTCCTCCCTTACTTCATCAAAATAGCCCAAAGAATATATTTGGAGTGAAACATAAGATTTTTTTAGTGATATGTATATCAAAAGTAAACTGTTTTCTTTCAAATTTGTGAATATGTATTATTCTACTTTGGATCTGTTGCAACGGACAGGCTCATAGTTGTAAAGGTTTATCTCTTGCATTCTCCGCAACCAACACCTAGTGTACTGGTCCGGGCCGGATGCTCGCAGCCCGATGACCTAAGTTCGAATTCTGTCCTAAACTTTAGCTTTTTATATTTTTTAATATATACTACTTCTTTTGCTACTGTACTGGCAGTGGAACCCATAGAGTACTTAGAATACAGGATTAAGGATGGATTTGTTTCTTTTTAACTTTCTTTACGAATCTGTAGCCAGCCTGCAAGTCATGTACACTATACTGACAAAGGAACCCACAGAGTACTTAGAATACAAGATTAAGGATGCAATTAACTTTTTATAGAGGGAGAATCATACACGCAATTAACTCAAATGGATTGGACGTGACTCTATTATTCTCCAACTGCAACCGACAAATTTCCTCCCGCGGGCCAGAGTAGGTTTCTCGGTTTGCATGCCGGTTTAACGGAGGGGTTTGATGGAGGCGAGGAGGCGTGTTCAGCCGGGCATGCAGTGGACGGCGCAATACTATTCGATTTGACAACTACAACTAGTGTATTATAAAAAACAAAGAAGAGTAGTAGAGATAGAGATAAGAATAGAGACTAGGGAGGAGCACCATCTACTACTTCGTGGGCTACTCCTGCGCTCCATTCGGCGGTCGCAACGTCCCCTACAGCCACTCCCTCCTGCGCTCCATTCGGCGGGCGCTGTTGAAATTTGGGGAGCGCACTCTCGCGACTGCTAGCAGCGACGACTTCACCGACGACGACTTCTTCCCCGACCTCGGCAACCTCTTCCTCAACGACATGGGCGACAACCTCAACGCCAATGGTGCCGCTCCCGTTGCACCATATGTGTTTCTGTCCTTCCTGTTCGAAATCGTGGTAGAATTCATGTTTCTACTCTGTATCCTACTACTATGCTAGTCCACATGATTAGTTCCATCTCTGTTATAGCCGTCATGATTTATTTTGTGCTTATTCGGATTAAATCTCGTAGTAACTTGCTCATATATTCAACTGGCGCAACGTCCCCTACAGCCACTCCCGTTTCATGGACGGCCTGGTCGATGCCTCCAAGGAGCCCTTCGTCCACTGCTATGAGTGCCCGATGCCGTTTTGTGGCTCGCCGGCGGACATGGTGCATCACCTCATGGATGCGTGTAGAGGTCACTACTGGCCCTTGGCGGAGAACATCAAGTACGAGACGTGCTACCCGTTCACCATGCCGGAGTCGCTGGAGGATCACCGCCGCCTGCTACTCTCGGTGTCGCCGCCCCGTCTCTGTAATGTGCGTCAGGGGCGACGCCGCTGATGCTGACACTGACACGAGGCCGATGTACGGGTGCGTGGTCAGTGTTACTACCCCTCCGGGTCGCGTGGGCGGCGACACCGGCCTCATCGAACGGACTTGGACTCTGGGGAGCTGGGACTATCCCTCCAATGTGGACTTGGAAAACCCATGGCATCCTTTACCCGCTGACGCGGTGCACGGGGACTCCAAGGAGGTTCACCTGGACATACGCATTATCAAGTTAAATGTTGATCATTAGTCTTCGCTCAATGTAATCCGCTGTCTAAGCATGTGGAGACTTCCATGCAGGATCTTGCTCTATTAGAGTATCGCGCATGAATAAAAGTGTATCCGTTTATGGTTTAGTCTAGAATCTTCCATGTATGAATTTTTACTACAGTACTGGTGAAAGACTTACGATGAACCATTTCTTACATCTCCTCTGCCCGCTTGCAAGTCACCCTGATTTAATCCCTCCGTCTATGTGTATAAGGGCATGGTTAATATTACTTAGTAGTATAGCCAACTGTTGACTATAAGAAAGTGCCATGTCATCTGTAGCCAACATGTATAACAATCGATACTCAAAACTAATTCTTAAAGATCATTTCTTGCAAAGCACAATAAGTGTTATTTCTTCACAAGTTTTGGATGCAGGTTGAACAGTTGAACGCTTTTGTTTGCAAAAGATACCTTTTTATCTATTTCACCCGGATGTTTGTGAGCTCTAGAGATGAAATAATATCTGAAGAAACCTATCGATACCCGTTACACATGAGATGACCCCCACATCCTTTGTCAAAATAAACAACTCCCCGATCAATGCATTTCACTCTTCGGTGCAACGCACGGGCACCTTACTACTATAGATTAGTATGACCAAAAATTGAACTAACATTATATATAGTACGATAAATGCTGATGCATGTCACCTAAAATTATATCATTCAAAACTATGTTGAAATACGAATCCAACGATATAGTTTTTGTTGACATGCACTAACATTTTGTCAGTTAAATCTTCAGTCAAATTCAATGGGGGACTAATAAACCACGACCGATGTAGTACAAGTGTAGAGGGCGGCGCTGCACGGGAGTCTCACCTCTCACCCCGCTCGTGGCGCGGCAGTAAAGCCGTCATATCACAAAACCCAACCACTCCCAGTAATAAGTGGCCTGGTAAAATAAACGGACAAGCAACCATCACATCCCTCCGTCTTTTTTGCATTTCATCTCTTTGCATTTACTTTCTCCGGTTCATCTCGCACACTCGATCGCTAGCTACTACTCCTAGGGCCAGTTCTTTTGGCGGCTTCCCCAGCTTTTCCCACAAGACTAGTCACAGTGGAGAGTAACAATAAGGCGCCTCACTCATTTATTTGGGCTTCTAAAGTACTACTCCGTCCTGGTTTATTCCTCACCATTGTAATTTGTGCTAAATTTTGACCAAAGATTTAACTGGTTTGTTCCTCACCATTGTAATCCCTCTGTCTAGGTGTGTAAGTCATCCTACGAAAAGCAAATAATCCCAAAACACTTAGGCGCGGTGCATTAACTTCTACCTCGTTTCTTGTTTCTTGACATATCAACCAATAAGAGATAAAGAGTGTGCATGCTTTTAATGACTTGAGATATCAAACACGACATGCAGTGGTTAGGTCATTGCATGCAATACTATTAATTAGCAAATAAACATTAATGTTTCTCGTTTTCTCCTCCTCCTTGGTCACGGTGCACAGCCTAAGATGACTTACTCACCTAGACGGATGGAGTAGTGCATGTGACATGCACTAACATTTCATTAGTTAAATTTATGATCAAAATTTGACACAGATTACAATGGGGACCAATAAACCAAGACGGAGGTAGTAGTTAGAGCATGGTTAATAGTATAGCCAGCTGCTGGCTATAAGCCAGTGCCATGTCATCTACAACCCATCTTATAGCCAACATGTACAATAATAGATCAAAAGAGTGTACTACTTTTTTATTATGTGGCCCACTTCTCATTCTCACAAAGTGCCTAGGAGCACGTGCTAGAGCTTGCTCTTCACGAAGAGCCCGCTTACCTTCTCTCTCCTCTTCTCTTTCCTCCAACTAAGCAGAAATATACTAGTTTATTTCTTATAGCCCACTGACTCAGCTCTATTGTACTTGCTCTTATGGGATTACTAATCTAGAAGCCTAAAAGAACTGGCCCCTGGTACTCCTACTAGTAGTAGTACTCAAGTTGGAATTCCAATTGCACGGCACAACTTGTTAGGCAAAAAATTCGATACAGGGTGTAGGAAGCGGTTTGGGAATTTGCATGCCTTTCCAACCAGTGAGATACTCCATACAAAGTACGAAAGAGAAATAACCACAAAGAAAGAAGCTAAAAGTAAACAATCAAACAAGCATTTTTGCATTTGTTTTGCATTGAATCGTTTCACAAGCTTGACTAGTGCTGTTTTTCTACTTTTACAAAAACCGCATCGTAATGTTAAAACGTGCATTTGCACGTACATAAGTAATAGTAGTACTCCCTCCGTCTAGGTGTATAAGTCTTCCCTCCTTCTTGGTCACAGTGCACAACCAAAGATGACTTATTGACCTGGACGGAGGGAGTAGCACAGTCTGCAAGCATATATCGAGAGAGACGTGTAGTGCGATAGTATATAGTAAAGTTTGTGCTATATGCACGTACTTGCAAAATGCGTACGAATACACAAGGTTTACAAACTTTCCCTTTTACATACTTAATTAAGGACGCTAAAAATTCCTGAACGTTTGGGATTTATCATTTGCGTCCCAAAACTAATGAGATCGCCTTAAGAAACAAAAATTATACTCCTCCTAAAAGCCACGACGCTCGCAGGAGCGCTTGCGGCGCGCCACGAGTGCCCTGGTGCGCGGCCTTTTCCCAGCACGCCGACACAACGCCTCTTCCTCAGCCTCGCAACTCGCGAGGTGCTGATTGGTGGCTTGCCGGCGGGAGAGCACGATCTCACCGGTGTGGTGATCCGGCGCCAACAGGTACTCCTCCTCGCTGGAAGCGTGGACCCGGTCCATGTACCGCCAAGCGTAGATGAGGCGCTTGGGCCCAACTGCACTCAGGGCGTCGGCACGGGCGTCCTCTGCCACCCTCACGGCCCTCGCACGAGCCTTCTGCCAAAGAGCCAATTGCCTAACTCTCTCGAACGCGACATAGGCCTCCCAGGCAGCTTGTTCCGCGGTGCGCTTCTCTTCCTCGGCCTTCTTCTTCGCCTCTATTTTGGCGCGCTCTGCTGGAGGCAAAGCCTCCCACAAGGCGACATCCATTTCTTTCCAAAGCTCCTCAAGGCTGGGGGCTCGGCGGACGGCGCGGCGTTCTCCTCGTAGCGGGGAGCCGACGCGTCCTCCGGCGCGCGTGCTGGCGAGATTGGGAACGCCGACGCGTCCACCTCGATGCGTGGCGGCGAGGAGCGGAACGCCGACGCGTCCTCCTCGACTAATGGCAGCGAGGAACGGAACGGCGACGCGTCGCATCGTGGCGAGGAGCGGAACGCCAACGCGTCCTCCTCGACTAGTGGCGGCGAGGAACGGAACGGCGACGCGTCGCGTAGCGGCGAGGAGTGGAACACCGGCGCGTCCTCCTCGACTAGTGGCGGCGAGGAACGGAACGACGACGCGTGACCGTCCGCGCGGTGTAGCGAGGGGCTCCTAGGGCTTGGGAGGGGCGATGCCATGGTGGTCGACGTGAGAGGGAGGGGGAGGAGATAGCGATGAACGTGAACGTGAGGGGGAGGAGATAGCGATGTCGTGGGAGGCGCAGTATTTTTAGCGAGCAATGGCACACCTATGTAAGATATGGACTAAGCTGCGCTGACTTAACTGCAGGTCCAGTTGCGTCACTGACATGTGGGCCAGACCCCTGTTGGGCCCATATACCAGTGACCCAATGCACCTGTAGTTAAGTAACAGCTACGTGGGCATATTTGTTGGAGTAAATTACGGGGGAGCGAAGGGGTGGAAATATTGCTGGTCACAACGGATTGGACGAGCGTGGGGGGAGGAGAGTCATGCATGCAGATTTTTTCACACGGGGTGGAGTGGTGGGACCGCCGGAGGAGAAGGAGAGTTTGGCAGGCATATTGTTTCCACACATGGAGAGGAAAAGATTTGGAGGCGAACGGGCTTCCTGCAGGTATGGGGAACGGTGCATAATAAGTGATCTTGCATGCCGGGCTAGGTATAGTCTCAAGTCATTAAAAACATACACGCCCCACACATGTTCATATTTCAAGGTGCACTAAATTATTGCATGCGATGATTAAGGCTGGCCATAATGGTGGTATCTTAGCTGGTATCATGCACACGGGAATAGCAAACATGCTGATGTGGCAAAGAATTAAAGAAGAGAGGGGGGTTAGAGTAACTAGTGTTCATGCATGCATTGGTAAACACATTTTTTTGTGAAGAACGACAACACTAGTTGAGTACTTTTGCAGACATCAAAAACTATTCCACCGCCTCTACTATCTTGCTAAGAGTAGGTGAAATTTTGAATCGAGCCCTTTAAACTAGAACGGAGGTAGTGGTACTCTAAGGCTGGTCATAGTGGGGAGTAACTTAGACTAGTAACATGCATATGTTACTAGTCTATGTTACTACCTCTATAGTGCATAGTATCATAGGTGGTCTCACTTATTGCCATGCATGACACATACTAGCATCACATTTATTATGTTACGGTATCTACCTATGTTACTATAACCATCTCTCTCTTCTTTAATTGCCTACCACATTAGCATGTTTGCGAGTCCCAAGTGCATGATACTACTTATGTTACCCCCACTATGGCCAGCCTAATAGCTAACCTTGTTGTGATGACAAGATAGGACATGGCACGCACCTGGACGGAGGAACTAGTCTGCATTGTGCATTTAAGTTTTGTCTGAAGTCAATGTACCTCTACTTTCACCAGACTTATAGAAAAATGTGTCAACATTCACAATGTCAAATCAATATTTTTACACTCATTATAAAACGTAGTTCATATACTCATTATAATCAGTATTGTAGATATTGATATTTTTAGTATAAATTTGGTCGTGGGATTTCATTGATGCCTGTCAAAGCGTGGAGGAAGCGGAGCTTAGGGCTTGCATTGCCGGTCTCTACATAGGTATTTCTCTTCATAATCCTGTAATTTTAGAGACTGGTTGCGCTTTTGTGGTAGCGTCTCTTGCATCGGGGGACTATGCCAGGTCTGCTATGCGTGACCTGAAGATGAAAGTGTTGAGCATCTCGAAGTTGATCAACAATCTTCAATTGTCAAAGATTAGCCGTTCGGCCAATAAGGTGGCACACTTAATCGCTCAGTATAGCTTTGACAATAGATTAGATGGTATTCTTGTAAATAACGTACCGCCCTGTGTGGTGAATATTGTATCGAATGAGTGTAGGTGTGGCTGGTTAATTAATATAAGGTGGTGTTCAAAAAAAGTATAAATTTGGTCAAACACTTTGCAAACGGTTGACGGGAGTAAAAAGGACCAGAGGGAGTATCATGCATGCGGAGTAGGCAAAAAAATTGCTTGTCTAAAAAAGAGGCAAAAAATTGCTCATTTATAGCTGGCCGAAGTCTCAAAGGGCGCGACCGCGAGGGAGGCGAAGGTCATGGGAGGCGCGACGTTTGATGGAATTAAGTGAAGTTACATCCACGCGCCGGCATGGCGTGCGAACAGGCAGAAGCTATACTGTCAGGCCTACGATATGGGTCTAGTAGACATGGCATCTAGTGGGTCCCACATAGTTCTCGAGAACTCTTTGGGGGCTTGCAGCCGTTTATCCACCGGGCAAGCCAGCAACCCCACGCCGTTCGCACGCCCTACTCGTCCCCGTCTTCTACCTTACAACAGTTCGCTCCCAGTCGTCCCGTCCTTTCACATTAGTTCGCTCCCAGTTTTTTTGCGGGGTACAACAGTTCAACTTCTCCTAACCCTCCTCCAAAATCCATGGCCTCCCAAATCTCCATGGTCGCCGCTGAGTACTAGGTTAGAGCCATCACCGGTGATCAGTTCATCGTCATCTACACACGTGTATCCGAGACGGTGAAAGCATTAGACTTAGGCAGCGCTTTTATTAGTTAGTACCATAGCCACGATACGGAATCCTGTGCAAGCGCGTGAACCGTGGCCGCGCGGTCAATCGAACGGTGCGTCACTGTGTCGCGCTCGAAGGACATCCACCGAACCTTTTGTGTGTGTGAAAACAGTCCTCGAATATTACTCAACTTTTTTTTCCTGTGAAAGTTCTTGACGCTGCAATATTTCCATATATTTAATTTTAGCTCCAGTTCGTGTTTATTTGGATTTTGACGTTTTAGGTGTGCCCTAGTTTTTTTAATACTGATTTTGTGTGTGTGACTGAGAGAGAACGTGTGTATGTGTCCATATGTGTGTTGTGGCGGAAGGGCAATGTGGAGACGGTGTGCATGTGATACAGACATAGAGAGGTGTGAATGTGCAAATGATCATGCATGAGTGAGACATAGACAGATGCCGATACGTTGTATATACATGAGAGAACGGTCTTCTACTTTACTTGTGTGTGTGTGTGAGAGAGAGAGAGAGGGAGAGAGAGACAGAGAGAGGAGCATCCGTAACACAACAACCATCTCTCTCGATTCGTCCGTCCCTCGCACAGTCGCATGCAACACATGCATCAACGCGCACATTTTGACACCCTCACCCGGCCCCTGCCCACCTCAAGGCCCGCACAATCTCTTTGTGAATACCCATTTATCTCCTTAGGTTTGTTTTCTCTCAATATCGGACACACACACACACACAGACACACGCAGCACAATGCACACACACACACACACTCCCCCGAGCACACAATTCATCCCCATCCAAGGTTATACGGCGACCACTCTCGCTTGTGCTTCTTTGCACCCCAACATGCACAACACCTCAATCTTCAAAGAGGGCATCGAGCAGATCAAAGACGGCGACCACACCACGCTAGAGAATGCGGGGTCATTTGGAAGCAGGGTGATGTGATGACGGCTGACTGACTCCTCCCCCCACCCTCTCTGTCTCTCTCTTGCACAAAATTACCAATCCCTCTCTCCCCCGCACAAAATTGTCAATCCCTCAACCCACGAGATCCTTCCCCTCCTGTCCATGTTTTTCCAGCTCTCTCATCAAACATGTTGTCTCTTCTCCTTCCACGTATACAGAATCCAGATGCACACGCATCTCATGTATATTACATGTATCCATCTTTCTCACAGACCTAACTTCTTCCTCTCTCTTTCTCTCTCTATCTCTCTCTCTCTGTCTCGTTAGGTTTGTCTCCTACTCTCTCGTCCACATACATACAATCTTTCCCGCCCTATCTGCTCGATCTTCAAAAGCTCTCTCTGCACGTTTCATTCACACATTGGGATATGTCAAAATGTTGCTTCTATCATGGCTGATGTAGAGTTATGGTTGTTTTTGTTGCATCCTACAAAGTAATAACTACGAAATGCATTTATATTCTCATTTGATTGGGATTATGTGAGTTTGAGCATGTTGTGAAGTACTATAGACCTTGTATACATCTTGGGATTCGACAATGATTGTAACTATTGAATTGTATAGACCATTACATTCGAAGTCAATAGCCTAATATATTTATTTCACAATTTCAACAAATGATTAGTTCACTACAAACTAAGAAAACAAATGTGTACTCCCTCCATTTTTATTTAAGTCCGCGTATTAGCATTGGTCAAAGTCAAGTTTTGTAAACTCTCAGAAAGCTTATAACAAAAAATATTAACATATACAATAACAAATAAATACCATTAGATTCATTATTGAATGTACTTTCACATCATACATATTTGTTATGGTAAATGTTTATATTTTTCTATAAACTTGGTCAAACTTTAGGAAGTTTGACTTCGGTCAAACCTAATATGCAGAGTTTACTACTACTACTCGCTAGTTGCTTAGCCGAATCACTCAACACGCCACACGGGGAGTCCAGTGTCACAAAATTTTGAGGTCGGCGGGAAAATCTCCCGCGACCCTGATTCGAGCAGTGGGAAGTTACCATCATAGCCTTCGGAACAGGCCTACGGATGACGCTTGGTAGGGGGCTGTTTTCGTAACTTCAGGTTCACCCTACCCAGCCAACCCCACCCCGGCACCCAGAGTAGTACACCTGAATACTCCCCATTTTCTATCCCCACCGCAAAATAGACTTCTCCACGGCACCGCAGCCTTCGTGCTCCTCCCCTTTACATCGGCGCACTCGTCCACCGCAGCGCATCTGCCTCATCGACGACCTCGTACGCCGCACTGGAGCCGGTCCACCGTCGTCGTCGTACACGGAGCCTCTTCCCCGGCATCGTCTTCCACGGTCTCGGATCTGCTTCCCGGAAGCCGACGCCAAGCGCAGAAGTACCACCGTCGTGGACAATGAACTGACTCCCGTTGCCGACCATGACTCACAGAGGCCGCCGCGACCATCGTTCTCCTCCTCGATTGGTAATGTGTGTATTGAATCACTTAGCAGTACATGTGCAGTTCCAATTTTGTTCATACCTACCCTTCAAATTTCCTGGGTGCTATTGTTCCCGTAAAAGTAATTGGTTATAGCCTCCATTGTCCAACAGAATATCAGCTTGTAATTGTGCGTCGCTCCTGTATCACGCTGTGCTTGGGTAGGTTTTTCATCTGCAACCAGTAGTGTGGCAAATGATGGAAAGGTTTTTAGAACTAGCAAGATGCCCATGCGTTGCACGCATCAAGATGCATTTGTATGAGTAGTTTATCTTGTGGGAGAAAAGGATGAACGAGGGAAGGCCTTATTTGCAAATCTGGAGAGGGGTATGGGTATCTTTTTGCAAAATTCCCATTTGTTTCCTTCCTATCTGTCAGATATAAATCGGACGGCCTATATTGCAAGAAAAAAAGTATAGAGAAAAAAAGTAGACAGTAAAGGAAGTACAGATAAATATTAAATATAAATATAAAATAAATATAACAGTAGAGAAGAGAGTAGAGATAGCAGAGACGTCGGGAAAGGATCGCGCGCGCGGGGAAAAAGCGGCCGGGCGTGCGCTAGTTTTGGCGCGCGGCGTCCGGCGCGCTTTATAAAATCCAACGCCCTCCCACCGCTCTGTGCCTTGCCACCGCTCTCTCCCCGCTCTGTGCCTCGCCACCGCTCTCTCCCCGCTCTTTTTCGCCTCGCCGCCGCCGCGCCACCATGCCGCCGCGTCGCCGGGAAACTTGGGGATACCGCGGCGTCCGCGCGCGCCCCTCCGGCGGCTTCTCCGCCGAGATCCGGTTCCGCGGGATGCGCCTCGGCCTCGGCAATTTCGACACCGCCAACGAGGCCGCCCGCGCGTACGACGCGGCGGTGTGGCGCCTCCGGTGGCCTCATAGAACATTGAACTTCCCCAACGTGCCGACGCGGGAGCGGGCGCAGGAGCTCGCGCCTCTGCCGCGGCTTAGCACCGACGAGGATCGTCGCGACAACCGGAGGCGGGAGCACCGTCTCGGCATCGCCGAGATGGACGAGGAAGCCATGGCGCTGTGGCGCCAACACTTCCCGCAGGACATCATCAAAGAGCGCGAGTTCTATGCGCAAAGGAGGGCGGAGAGGGATAAGAGGAGGGCGGAGCGAGCCGCCTATCGCGAGGACAAGCGTAGGCGAAAAGCGGACGCTCAATTCAACATGAGGCTAGGAGCAGCGTCGCCCTGGGAATCCGACGACGATCGGTATCTTCACGCCTACAGTCAGACGTCGGAGGAGGACATCACCGAGGAGGAGTCGGACGACGAGGAGTAGTTGAATTATCTTTTTTTATCTATCTATGCTGAGAACTATCCTCTACTCTCTAGTATCTACTTCTCGATCTCAGCACTGTAAACGCTTTTTTAAAGCGCCGCGCGTTGCGATTCTGTTGGAGATGCTCTAACATGGCAGACGAGTGCTTTAATGTTGCCCACAAGATGCGCGAGTATTACTAGTAGTATATTTTTCTTGCCATGTTGAGATTTTAAAACCACGAGTGCGAACATGCAGAGGAGCAATGAAGACCAAACACGGGATATTCGGGACATCTTCAAGGAGCGTGGCAAGTTAAAGAGGAGCTGCACCGAACCTGTAAAACGAGCTTTGGTAAGTAACACCCTTTCAATTACTTTCGTGTAGCCTCGTGTTCTTCGATGTGTATATGTTGTAGTTTCTGTTTCTCTTAAGCGTGGTGTTCTTCGATGTGTAATAAGAAGAGTCTTAATCGTCCTAATGCTTTCGTTTTTAGCTTGATGTAGGAAGTGGGTGTTCTCACCTTGTAGTCTGTTTTTATTTTATTTTCCTTTTGAATTCACTTCTCCGAGTTCTGTTTATCTGGCTTCTACTAAATGGATCTAGGTTGCTCTGAGTATTGATCTAAAAAAGAAGTAACTTCATGTCAGGATGCAGTTCCTGCGAGGAGGGAAGTATGGTCAACCTCGAGATCATGTTTCCAAAATGAGGCTGGATTACACACAAGGTGCCAGTTCCCTAATGATGCTGGATTAGACACAAGGTGCAAATTCCCAGATGATGCTGGATTACACACAAGCCAGGTGGAGTCGTCAGCTGTTCGTGTCCTCGTGGCATTAGTAAAGGCTGAAAGAAAGCGTGCAGCAGCCCTTGAGAATGTAGCTGAGTTCCTGAAGAAGCGAAAAGAGCAATCAGATGCTCTCTTCACCCAAGCCAAAGAAGAGATGGAAGAAGCCAGAAATAAGCTAGCAGAGGCAGAGCAGGCTAGGCGTCTCCTGCTATCTAAAACTGTTGTCAATACAAAATTTCCTTCATAATAGCTAGGTTCAAATGTTTATCCAGTCAGCATGCCTGTTGTGATGTCCGTGCATCTACTGATGTGGCACAAAATGTTTTTTTCGGGTCATGTAATAACAGCAATTACTTTCCAAACAATAACAGACGAAGCATTGGACATGGTATAGTTCACGCGCAAGCCCGACATTCCAAGTTCAACTTCCACATCAAACTCATGTTCACAGATATCTGCACATTCATACATAATGTCCACAACCATGATTCACTTCAAAGCCAAAAAAATGTGAGGAGAGTTATAAATAAAGAAAATCCTCTACTAGTTCCTGCTACCAGTGCGAGCACAACAAGTCAAGACCATGCGTAAATTAATTATATTTTAGTCATTTTTTGTGTTCTAAAATGCCTGCCGGCTCGCGGAAGGACGTGTTGCCGGCACACGCGCGGATTCAATGAAGGCAGGCGGGGCAGTCTTAAGCTGGTTGCACGCGGCGAGGAGGCGTGCTCAGCCGGGCCTGCAGCGAGTGCGGCCCTCTTGGCCGGCGCGCCGGTTCAATGCCTGCGCTATGAGAGGTCGCGTCCGTGTCAGAGCAATCACTCCCTCCAGTCCTTTTTTGTTTGGGTATAACAAAATCTCGTTTTCCATTCACATTTTACAAGTAAAATTCGTGGACAAACTTTGACCCAAAGTACGATGGGGACTAGTAAACCAGAATGGAGGTAGTAGTTTTTTTAATCAAAGAAGGGTTTCCCCTTCCGATTTTCATTACTGAAAACCAGCATCTAAATCTAAACCATAGTATTTGCCCTAGAACTACCAGGTTCAACATCTCGCAACATAAACCCATACAACCTCCATCGCAAAAAAAACCATACAACCATACGCCAAGGAGGTACGTAGTACTATGAATTCCATTTTCGCTCCATACCAATCGTTCTAAAAACTACTTACTACTTATAACGCGCCATTGAAAATCGGAACTCTTAACCCCGCTAAAAAACGATATTTTAAACGTGGCTACTCGATCTGTGGCAACTGGCGAGCCACCGCGCTCCAAGTCGTTCACCTGTGGTCCCGACCATCAACTCCTACGGATCAAATTATCACGCGAGCTGACTATTCCTACAAAGGTGCTCCACCACGTACCCGGTACCCGCGAATGCAGCAATCGTGCACCTAGGGTTTTAGGGTTTATTTGTTAACGTCGCCTTTACGTAACACTCATGTGTGCGAGACAGCGAGAGGCCGACTGCGTGCGTGCGCCTCTTCTCTTCGTATATGTACTCCACCGTTTGTCTGGTGTCCAAAAAATTATAATAACTACTAGCAATGTGCCAATGCGTTGCCACACGATCAAAGTAGATTAATACATATTCACCGATTTGATAGAAAAAAAGTCTAGTTTTGAAATACGTATATCACTAAAAATATGTTATGTTTCACTCAAAATATATTCCTTTGGCGGTTTTGATGAGATAAGGGAGGAATGTTGTTGGTTTCAAGATTCGAGAAGTGGTATATGTCTAATTTCTACTCTTACTAGCAAGATGCCCGTGCGTTGCACGGAACATCAAGATCTTGTGGGAGAAAAGGATGAACGAGGGAAGGCCTTATCTGCAAATGTGGTGAAGAGTGCGGGTAAATTGCCATATTTTCCTTCCTATCCGTCAGATATAAATCGGACGACCTACATTGCAGGATGGCAGGCCCACCATCATCACCAACTCTATTTTTTATCCCTACTCTTATAAAAAGCATTGTCGGTGATGATCGTGTGCCTGCCATCCTGCAATATAGGCCGTCCGATCTATATCTGACGGATAGGAAGGAAACTATGGCAATTTTGCAAAAAGATACCCACACCCCTCTCCACATTTGCAAATAAGGCCTTCCCTCGTTCATCCTTTTCCCCCACAAGATAAACTACTCATACAAATGCATCTTGATGTTCCGTGCAACGCATGGGCATCTTGCTAGTTGTTGCAAAAAGCCCATGTGTGTGTGAGAGAGAGGGAGAGTGGAGGAGGACGGAGTGCATGTGTGACAAAGACACAAGGAGTGTGTGTGCGATAGGTATCAGCTTAAAATGAGGCGATAGTGTGTGTGTGCACGATCGAGAGGGCGTGTCTCAAGAAGGGAAGAAAAATCTACATAGATACAAGGAGCGGGAGAGAGACATGTATGCGATGGTGGAAGCACGAGTGTGCGGGTGTATAAACCTATCTAGAGGCTAGCTAGTCGATAAATGTTTGTGAGAGAAATACGAGTCGGGGTGCGAAAGCGAGAGTTTTGTGTGTGTGAGAGAGAGACGGTAGTCGGGAAGGGGAGTGGAAGCAGGAGTTGTGTGTGTGTGTGTCTGTGAGAGAGAGAGAGGAGACGGTAGTCGGGGTTGTCTGATCGGTAAACAAATGAATAATGTCAGTCTGGGATGGAGACGAAAAGGAGACCGCAACAAATGTTGTGTCTACAGGAGAGAGAGAGAGAGTAATTTTAGTGGTATGAGTCATATGTAGAGACATATAGGGTGTGTGAGAGAATCCCATAGAGAGAAAGACAAAGTGAAAGACGAGTGGAGACTGTGTGTGTGGCGGTGAAAAAGAAAGCTTAGGTACCGAGTGATACCAGAGAACAGTAGAGACGTGAGAGATAATGAAAACCGTGTAATGTATAATGATAGGGAGAGTGTGACACTTCTCAAGGGAGACGTCGAGAGACCATGTTTGCGAGGATAGGAGAAACATGAAGTGAGCGTGCGGGTGAGCTGGAGAAAAGAGAGTGATAGCTACCTGAAGGAGCATGCATGCGAGAGAGATGGGCGTGAAAGGAGTGAACAAAAAAGGGATTCAAATATTTGAATTCGAGATGATGATACATGTAATCCATACTCGAACCAAAATTGATCTATCAAACATGCATACTCATATGAATTCACGCACATCTATGTTATTTAATATGTAGATATTACTGATCCATACATTTTAGTAGAACATAATTTGGTTAAATTTTTTCGAATTCAACCTTAAGATTTCGAGATCGTTGTATTTGTAAATCATATTATACATATAAAGGAGCAGAATTCTTTGTTGTGCTTTTGAAAGTATATATAAAAAATGATGTATATAGAATGTAATTCCAATTGAAAATGGATCCCGCCCGAAAAAATAGAATACAAACGGGATTCGAATTGAGTTGGCACGGTAAACGTGCACTCTGCAAAATTTGAACGAAGCGGGGAAAGTCGCAGTAACCGCCCGAAACCAAAATCTGCGAGATGGAAATCACTACTGCCTATCCCTGCCACGCAAAGCCTATCTGCTGGATTTCTATAGGTTTCGATAGGGGTAGGTTTGTAATTTCACCCAAACGTGACGTAACCGCCTCTCACCCGGATTCATACACGGTGGGCGCCAAAACACAGTGTGTCCTCGGCCGAAATCGACTCCCTCCCCGATTCATATTCATACACGGTGGGCGCCAAAAACAAACTCTCGTCGGCAAATATTCGGTGTATGCGAGATTACCGTCCTATCCCCAACCGACTAATGTTGCTGTGATGTAGTAGAAATTTGAAACGGGGGCTAAGTTTGTAAATTTCCTCGCATTTGAGACAAGCGCGCCCTGAATACATGGTTCCCCCTTCCTCTCTACCTCCCTTTTCCCCATTCGTACTCCGTGGGCGCCAAAACACCCTCTCCACCCCACCCTCCTCCGTCCGCCGCCGTCCGCCACCCCATCCACCGCCGTCCTCCTCCACCATGCCGGAGCTGATACCCCGACGCCGCCGTCCATTACAAGAGATCGACCTCTCTCATCCACGGCTTCGGACCGGGATCCTTGCATCCCGTCCTCTCGCTTCATCCCCGCCGTCGTCCACCTTGCCGGCGCCGCTCCTACGACCGTCTCGTCCACCGCGCCCCGCCGCCACCGTCTACCCTCCTAGATCTGCTTCCACGCCGCCGACAGCCATCGCTACCGCAGCACCGTCAAATTCTCAGCAGATGCGTACACGGCGCCGCACCAGAGGCGGTACTCTTTCGTATCTGCTCAACTTATTTATCGCAGCAAGAAAATAGATCGCCACTGCTTTACTCTGATTTCTTGTCTTGGTTGCGAAGTTGCCTTTGTCCGGTTTGCACCTTCAGATCCGCCATGGCACGCTCAACACTATACTCCCAATGCTTATGGTTTTCCCCTTTTATATTCCACACTAGTTAAATCACAGTAGACTAAATTTCAAAATTGGGTCAGTCGATTTTTCAGAGCTCGCCGGAGTTCGCCGGTGCGATCGAAGGGGCTCGGGTGGTTGTGGGGCCTCGCCGAACGAAGAAAACTCGACGCGGGTGGGGGTTGGGGCGGGGTGGGGGTGGGGGTGGCGGAGGAACACAGGCGGTGGGGGCCGGTGGTCCGGCCGGCGGCCCGTGCGGTGTTCTGTATGGGAAGAATCAGAGACGAGGAAGAAGAAGGGTTAGGAGACGTAGGATCTTCATCCAACCGCCTGAAATGGTCGAGAGACAGCTGGGAGTTGCATTCTTAATGCGCTCTGGTTCATCATGTGTGGGCACTGCGCAACCAACATTTTATTATCCAAAATCTGCTTGCTCTTCTTTACCATGTTCCTCTTCCGTTCTTCTTTAATATGTACTCTCTCCGTTCCTAAATACAAGTCTTTGTATAGATTCCACCATGGACTACATATGGAGCAAAATGAGTGAATCTACACTCTAAAATGTATCTGGATACATCTGTATGTGATCCATAGTGGAAATCTCTACCAAGACTTATATTTTGGAACGGAGGGAGTATGATAGTAGTACAGTATGTTCCTTGTACTGAAGATGAGCAGGGACATTTGCAGTGTAGAGGTCTATACGGTCGGTTGTGATGGACACTTTGAGCCTCTTTGATTCGTAGGATCTTGTAAACATAGGAATAGGATTTGTAGTGGCCTGCCCACTTGAATCCTATAAGAATAGCAAGGAAATGCGGGGAGCTGTGTCGCCTTTGAGAGTTACACTGATATTAACAGTACCGCACCTTCACTTGAAGAGAGCTGGTATCCGAAGCCTTTCTAGCCGTACCGGCAATACTAGCACATATATTCCAGCAAGTTCCACTTTGCTGATTTTACTCTGATGCTTAAGGTTTTCCCGTTATATCTACACTATGATCTGTGTAGCTGCTTTGTGTCGCACTAGCAGCAGTCCACTCTTGAAGCTAAACACTGCAATGACTTACAAAATTGGCACCAAGGCATTGAGTGCCATTCTGGATGCAATGAAACTCATACGCTCCCCACCTGTTGATTCTTGTTCAGAATATGATCCTAATGACTATTCTAACCTCGAGGAGTCAAAGGCAGATGGCCTGTCCTGTTCACCCATCAAGGTGCCTGTTCTAATTTGGCAATGTTTTATTGATTGCGGGTATCTTGCATATGTTGTCTTGCATTTCTTCTACTTTGTTGCACCGCCATCTGCTTAGTTTACTCATCATATATGTCGAGATGCCATGCCCATCCATTATCAATACATATTCCATCTGTCATCATACCATGTTTTTCCACTCAAATGCTGTTCTTGTGCATCAGACATCAAAAAGGAAGAGGGTGATTGCCGAACCTGAAGGAGCACCAGCAAAGTCCTTGAAAAACGTGGTGGTGCCGGAGAAATCAGACAGCACCCCACTTATATTGGCTGTACAACCAGTGACACAAAACGTAGGACCGACTCCAGCAGACTGTACCCATACTTCACTGGCCACACCACTAGCCCCACCACACAGGACCTGCACTCCAGCAAAAGGTATACCGATTTCATTTGCCATAGCACCAGCTGTACCACAGAAAAATCCCACTCCAGCAAAAAGTACAGCAAGTCCACCGGCCGAAGACCTATCCCAACTGCAGAGACGGCCAATTCCTGCAGATTGGAACCCCATTCCATTTATTCCCAGTTTAAAAGACAATGCTTTCAATGTTGTTAGGGACTACGTGCATATATTCCCATCATGGGAAGATTATTGTGAAGACAAACACCATTTTCACATCTTCCTGTCCAACTTACGTGTAAGTGCTATTATTCATGGTTATTATTTTCCTGTTTTCTGCTGATTGAACACATCAATGATTTACATTACATTGTTGTAACTAGGCGAGGGTCAATCTGGATAGTCATGACGAGCAAAGCTTGCTTGTGCTTTTCAAGGAAGCATTGCAGCAGTATCGGTGTTACCTGAGGAAATCACACTTTGATGGCAAGTCTATAAACGAATTTCCGGTGAAGTCTCCTGTGCTAAATTTAGAAGACATTGAATGGAAAAACCTTGTTATGCACTGGTCTCGTTCCCAGGATGAGGTACTGTCTATGAAATCACATGACAATTTGAACTTCTACTTTTCCGCATGTGCCTTACGGATCTTTTTTGCAGGAAATCTGCTCGAAGAAGAATTCCGGTTTGACAAGAACGACAGGATATCGCAAATATGCTGCCCGCTGCTTTGCTCTTGTTAGTACCTGTTGTCCTGTATCACTGTACTTGCATACATACCTGGTTCATTATGTGACAGCAGTATGCATGATAGCTTGCTTATCAATTGTTCGCTCCAAATTATCTGATCTGTATGAATGGTTACATTAGTGTAGAATATATCCAATGCCAATGTTTTTTTAGCTCTGCATTGTTCTTGTAAGTACATGCTGTCCTTTATCAGTGTACTTATAATGACAGGTAGTTGTTCATGTACCATCACTCTGCAGCTTATTTTCCTTTGCCCTCCATTTTCTACACATCAGATCTATATTTACTCTTACCATAAGGTTGGTACTGAAGAAGTTTAGCTGTGCATTGCTCTTGGCTGTACCTTTTGCCTGTATCGCTGCACTTACATTTATAGCTACTTGGTTATGTAGCATCACTCTTCATCTTATCTTAAATATTCTCCATTTTTCGTATATTATCACATCTATATTTACTCTTAACAAAATGTAGAATAAAGGCAATGCTTTTGAAGAAGATTCTGTGGTAAACTTCTTGAATTGCCCCCCCCATCAGCATGGACAAGGCCTTTATAGAGCCTGTCTTCACCAATAATGTAAGTTTGTCCATCTCAAGCCTTCAAACTTTGTTGTATATATTTGGTTAGGCATGACTGCAACAGCTGTTTATTTTTGGTGTTTGCATCAAATTGCTTGTTTAAAGTTTATTATGTAGTTCATAAACAAAAGTTTGTCCTTTCTCAATTTAAGTTTTCAGTTGTACAACCAAGTTCCTTCTTCATACCATGTAAATTAAACTATACAGAGCAAGTGATCTTCTTTTGCACTGCATGTATGCTTCTGTTCTTCATCCGTAATCCAGTGGTGTGGTGAACCTACCCACTACAGCACAATGTCATATTCTGCAATGTCTTAACTATGAACAATGTCATATCATTCTACTATTATTTAAACCGTCTCTTTATTTGCCAATCTGAAATGGTATAAATTGACAGCACACTAACCATTGATACTTATGAGTTCTTGATCTGTAATCCAGTGGTGTCGTGAAGCTGCCAACTCCTTCACAATGTCATTTCCTGCCATGTCTTGACCTGAACAATACCATATTGTGTTAATGCAATTTTAAACTGTGTCACTTTATTCGTCAGTAAGAAATGTGATGAATTGTCAGCACTGATACTTTTATGTGCAAAACCTGTCATCTGTCTGCTTGTTTATCTTTCAGAGTGAGGAAGATATAAGTGTTGAACAAGCGCAGTCTCATCATCTTGCTCAGCTGCTTGCGCTGCAGCTCCCCAGCAGGGCTAACCTTTCTTGAACTCTATTGAAGTGCTGTCGGTTTTGTATATTATTTTGTCGGCGTGTTTATTTGCACTGGTGGCGATCTTTGATGCCCAGTGTATGTAATCTGCTGTCTGCTTGTGCTTTATTATCATAGTGGCGAACTTTGATGCCCAGTGGATGTAATATGCCGTAATTTCTTTATTGTATAGTCTAGGTTTTTTCTTATTCACGATGCTGCAGTTATTTTACTGTATATATATCCTGTCTTCGCAGTAAACCGGCCAAACCGTAAAATTACGGTACATAATCGGGCCGTCATGCAATCACGATGTAGGTTGGGCCTGAAACGTGCCGAACAGCTCACGGGCCGGCAGCAGCCCGAAATGAACCCCGGCCCATGATTGTGCGAATCAAATCACGGGCTTTTAACAGGCCAAAATTGTCTCGGTCCTTGTTTGGCCCAATCAGATATCGGCTGCGAGCAGGCCGGATGCAAACCGGGCCGTAGTTAGGCCCAACTATATGACGGGCTTTTAACAGGCCGAAATTAATATAGGGCCGAAATGTTAAACGGGCCCTTAACAGGCCAAAACTAATATCAGGCCGAATTACTAAGTGGGCCTTTAGCAAGTGGGCCCAAAAGCATAGTGTCCAGTTGACGGGCCGAATCTGATATGGGCCATAATTGAGCCCAAAGCCTCTTAAAGGGCCGGACCTGATCTGGGCCGTAATTTGGCCCAGAACGTGGTAGGCTTTTAACGGGCCGGATCTCATATGGGCCACTATTAGGCCCGGAGCGTGGCAGGCCATTAATGGACCGGATCAAATATGGGCCGGCATTTGGCCCAAAACATGGCAGCCAGTTAATGGGCCGGCCTACTAGGGTCCTCAAAATCTTGTGGGCCTACAGCTGGGCCGGCCCATTAATGTCGGCGAAATCTCGTGGGCCTTTAGCTGGGCCGGCCCATTATGATCCGCAAGAATCTTGTGGGCCTTTACCTGGGCCGGCCCATTATGGCACACAAAAATCTTGTGGGCCTTTACCTGGGCCGGACCATTATGGCCTGCAAAATCTTGTGGGCCTTTAGCTGGGCCAGCCCATTATGGTCCGCAAAATCTCGTGGGCCTTTAGCTAGGCCGACCCATTATGGTCTGCAAAATCTTGTGGGCCTTCAGTTGGGCCGGCCCATTTAAACTTGATGGGCCGGTCCACGTGTCAACATATCATAGGCGCGTCTCGCCCATTGGATGAGTGACACCTGTGCCAACGCGGACCTGACACGTGTCTCCTCCAGCCAATGATGATTTTACACGTGGAAAATCCCCATTGGTCGGGGCTGTCAACGGGTTATCGGATCCAAAACCCGACCCGATAGCTTAACGTCGTTCCGTTACGGTGGATGCCACATGTCGGTCACCCTTGACGAAAGCACTTCTCTGACGCATGATTTATCGTCATGGAAGTGGACACTTCCGTGATGATAATTTTGGTAATGTCATGGAACACTTCTACGACAGCACAGGTGTGACTATCTTGATTCTGTCATAAATTTGTCATGGATGTACATGCATGACAAAAAAGGCGACCTACTGTGACAAACACGTATCATCACAGAAGTGTTTTTTTTGTAGTGCATGAACATGCATTAAAATTAATAAACATTGAGTGCAAGCATGAGTAGGATATAATCCACCATGAACATAAATATCGTGGAGGCTATGTTGATTTTGTTTCAACTACATGTGTGAACATGTGCCAAGTCAAGCCAATCGAATCATTCAAAGGAGGATACCACCCTACTATACCACATCACAACCATTTTAATAGCATGTTGGCACGCAAGGTAAACCATTATAAACTCCTAGCTAATTAAGCATGGCATAAGCAACTATAATCTCTAATTGTCATTGCAAACATGTTTATTCATAATAGTCTGAATCAGGAACGATGAACTAATCATATTTACAAAAACAAGAGAGGTCGAGTTCATACTAGCTTCTCTCATCTCAATCAGTCCATCATATATCGTCATTATTGCCTTTCACTTGCACGACCGAACGGTGTGTATGATAATAATAGTGCACGTGCATTGGACTAAGCTGGAATCTACGAGCATTCAAGAAACAGGAGAAGACAAAGCAATATGGGCTCTTAGTTAAATCGACAATAATGCATATAAGAGCCACTTCAACAATTTCATCATGGTCTTCTCCTATCGACCCCCAAAGAAAAGAAAAGAAATAAAACTATTTACACGGGAAAGCTCCCAACAAGCAAAAGAAGAACAGGAAATCTTTTTGGGTTTTCTTTTAATTACTACTACAAGCATGGAAAGTAAACTAGCTAAAAGCTATAACTAATTTTTTTGCTTTTTCTTAAAGTTTTTCAAACACACAAGAAGAAAATAACCTAACATGGATAGTACAATGAAAAAGTGTGAGCACCGACAACTAGCATGAGTGTGTTAACATAATTGTAATGTCGGTGAGAAATACGTACTCCCCCAAGCTTAGGCTTTTGGCCTAAGTTGGTCTATTGCCACGGCTGGCCTGGCGGATATCCAAAGTTGTAGTTGGGGTCGTACTGAGATGCAGCGGCTATTGCATCATGGGCTGTAGCTTGGAGGCGAGCTGCCCTCGTCCTCCTCTCGTACTCGTCTGCCTCCTCCCTGGTTATAACATGTCTCCCCTTTGCCTGAAAATCAAAGAAAGTAGGGGCAGGGAGAGTAATATGGACAGCACGACGTCTGTCAAAGATTAGTTGGTACTGGAAGGGCGGTTCGTCCCTCTCAACAAATTGATGACGAACCATAGCCTCATAATCTAAATAAACAGGAGGCAACTCGATATCATACTCACATATGGGTATACCAAGAAAATTAGCTAAACGGGTTGCATAAATTCCCCAAAAGAAATCTCCATTAATTCTATTATTATGCAACCTACGTGCAACAATGGCTCCCAAATTATAATGTTTATCTCCTAATACAGCACTCCTGAGAACACTGAGGTCAGGGACACACATGTGACATGCTTCATCCTTACCATTTATGCACCTACCCATGAAGAGAGCAAAATAATGTATAGCAGGAAAATGAATGCTCCCTATGGTAGCTTGTGTTATATCTCTAGATTCCGCCACAGTTATACTAGCAAGAAAATCACTAAACTCAGACTTGCGAGGTTCACTAGGACTACCCCATTGTGGAAGTTTGCAAGCAGTATTAAAATCCTCTAAGTCCATAGTATAAGAATTTTCATAAAGATCAAACAGGACAGTTTGAGAATTGCGTGATGATGAAAATTCAAACCTTCTTACAACAGAATCAGTGAGATAGTGGTACTGATGGCACTTATCTGCCTCGAAGCTCTCAAGATCAGCGTTACGCACATATGCGTTAAATTCTTCCTTGATTCCTGCTCGATCCATAAAGTCCTCTGAAGGCCATTCACAAGCCCGCACTTGAGCTTCCCTCGGTGGTTCACCGTCCGCATCGCGTATTGCGAGCCTGGGTCCTTGCTTCCTTGAAGGACCACCTTGGTACATTTTCCTAAACATATTTCTTCCTCTGAAAAATTTCTGAAAATTTTAGCAACTCAAAATAGAAGTGAACCAAACTCAACAAAATTGATAGCAACTACTCCTACAAGTGCCTGGAGGCCATATCATGCATTATAACTACTTGGGACGAAATAAGTTTGACATGCAAGCTCAAGAACAAGGTCACCTAAGCAGCAAAAATTTGTAATGAATAAAGCACTAGAACAAAAACTAATTGGACCATTGGAGGAGTCACATACCGAAGAACAATCCCCCAAAACAGTTTGGTGAATGGAGCTTTGTGCAAGGAGATCAAAAATTGCAGCAAAATGAGCTAGAACTCGTGCTTGAGCTGGTTGGTGATTTTTTTGGGAGGACGAAGAAGTGTGTGGGTGCTGGAATAAGTGGAGGGGAGCCACCAGGGGCCCACGAGGCAGGGGGCGCGCCCTGGACCCTCGTGGCCAGATGCTTGCTCCCCCTGATGTGTTCTCAGTGCCAGATATTCTCTAATATTCTAGAAAAAAATCATATTTCATTTTCGGGGCATTTGGAGAACTTTTATTTTCGGGGTATTTTTTTATTGCACGGATAATCCAGCAAACAGAGAGAAAATACTATTTTTGATTTATTTATTCTAAATAACAGAAAGTAATAGGAGGGTACAGAGAGTTGTGCTTTCTAACTTCATCTATCTCATGCTCATCAAAAGGAATCCACTAATAAGGTTGATCAGGTCTTGTTAACAAACTCTTTCCGAATAACATGAAACCGGAGAATTTTCGAATAACACTAGGTTACCTCAACGGGGATATGCACGTCCCCAACAATAAGAATATCATATTTCTTCTTGACAGTAGGAAGAGGAAATTCAAAACCTCCAATAGTGATAGTTGGAATTTTTCCAATGGAATTGATACTGTGGACTTGAGGTTGTTTCCTCGGAAAGTGTACCGTATGCTCATTACCATTAACATGAAAAGTGACATTGCCTTTGTTGCAATCAATAACAGCCCCTGCAGTATTCAAAAAGGGTCTTCCAAGAATAATAGACATACTATCGTCCTCGGGAATATCAAGAATAACAAAGTCGTTAAAATAGTAACGTTTGCAACCACAACAGGCACATCCTCACAAATACCGACAGGTATAGCAGTTGATTTATCGGCCATTTGCAAAGATATTTCAGTAGGTGTCAACTTATTCAAATCAAGTCTACGATATAAAGAGAGAGGCATAACACTAACACCGGCTCCAAGATCACATAAAGCAGTTCTAACATAGTTTCTTTTAATGGAGCATGGTATAGTTGGTACTCCTGGATCTCCTAGTTTCTTTGGTATTCCACCCTTAAAAGTATAATTAGCAAGCATGGTGGAAATTTCAGCTTCCAGTATCTTTCTTTTATTAGTAACAATTTCTTTCATATACTTAGCATAAGGATTCATTTTAAGCATATCATTCAAACGCATACGTAAAAAGATAGGTCTAATTATTTCAGCAAAGCGCTCAAAATCCTCATCATCCTTTTTCTTGGATGGTTTAGGGGGAAAAGGGATGGGTTTCTAATCCCATGGTTCTCTTTCTTTACCGTGCTTCCTAGCAACAAAGTCTCTCTTATCATAACGTTGATTCTTTGGTTGTGGGTTATCAAGATCAACAGCAGGTTCAATCTCTACATCATTGTTATTGCTAGGTTGAGCATCAACATGAACATCATCATTACCATTATCACTAGGTTCATGTTCATTACCAGATTGTGTCTCGACATCAGAAATAGAGATATCATTGGGATTCTCAGGTGTGTCAGCGACAGGTTCACTAGAAGCATGCAAAGTCCTATCATTTTTCCTTTTCTTCCTCTTAGAAGGACTAGGTGCATCAACATTAGTTCTCTGAGAATCTTGCTCAATTCTCCTAGGGTGGCCCTAAGGATACAAAGGTTCCCGAGTCATTTTACCCCCTCTAGTCATAACTCTAACAACATTATCATTTTTCTTATTATTTAATTCATTGAGCAAATCATTTTGAGCTTTAAGTACTTGTTCTACTTGAGTGGTAACCATAGAAGCATGTTTACTAATGAGTTTAAGTTCACCTTTAATTCTAGACATATAATCACTCAAGTGTTCAATCATATAAGCATTACATTTTAATTCTCTACAAAAGTAAGCATTGAAGTTTTCTTGCTTAACCATAAAATTGTCAAACTCATCTAAGCATTGGCTAGCAATCTTATTAGGCGGGATTTCAGCTTTATCATATCTATAGAGAGAATTTACCTTTACTACCTGTGTCGGGTTATCAAGACCATGTGTTTCTTCAATAGGTGGTAAATCAAGACCATGTATTTCTTCAACAGGCGGTAAATTCTTATCATCTTCAGTTTTTATACCTTTTTCTTTCATAGATTTCTTTGTCTCTTGCATATCTTCGGGACTGAGAAATAGAACACCCCTTTTCTTTGGAGTTGGCTTAGGAGTTGGTTCAGGAAGTGTCCAATTGTTTTCATTGGTCAACATATTATTCAATAGAATCTCAGCTTGATCAACTGTTCTTTCCCTGAAAACACAACCAGCACAACTATCCAGGTGGTCTCTGGAAGCATCGGTTAGTCCATTATAAAAGATATCAAGTATTTCATTTTTCTTAAGAGGATGATCAGGCAAAGCATTTAGTAATTGGAGAAGCCTCCCCCAAGCTTGTGGGAGACTCTCTTCTTCAATTTGCACAAAATTATATATTTCCCTTAAGGCTGCTTGTTTCTTATGAGCAGGGAAATATTTAGCAGAGAAGTAATAAATCATATCCTGGGGACTACGCACACAACCAGGATCAAGAGAATTAAACCATGTCTTAGCATCACCCTTTATTGAGAACGGAAATAATTTAAGGATATAGTAGTAGCGAGTTTTCTCATCATTAGTGAATAGGGTGGCTATATATTTAATTTAGTAAGATGTGCCACAACAGTTTCAGATTCATAGCCATAAAAAGGATCAGATTCAACTAAAGTAATTATCTCAGGGTCAACAGAGAATTCATAATCCTTATCAGTAACAAAGATAGGTGAAGTAGCATAAGCAGGATCATATTTCATTCTAGCATTCAGAGATTTTTGTTTAAGCTTAGCTAATGATTTCTTAAGATCACTTCTATCATTGCAAGCAAGAAAATCTCTAGCAGTTTCTTCATCCATAACATAACCCTCAGGCACAACAGGCAATTCATATCTAGGGGGAGACTCTTCATCATCACTTTCATCAATATTATCAGTTTCAATAATTTCATTCTCTCTAGCTCTAGCAAGTTGTTCATCAAGAAATTCACCTAGTGGCACAGTATTATCAAGCATAGAAGTAGTTTCATCATAAGCATCATGCATAGCAGAAGTGGCATCATCAATAACATGCGACATATCAGAATTAATAGCAGAAGCAGGTTTAGGTGTCGCAAGTTTACTCAAAACAGAAGGTGAATCAAGTGCAGAGCTAGATGGCAGTTCCTTACCTCCCCTCGTAGTTGAGGCATAAATTTTGGTTTTCTTGTCTTTCAAGTTCCTCATAGTGACCAGCAGATATAAATCCCAAGTGACTCAAAGAATAGAGCTATGCTCCCCGGCAACGGCGCCAAAAAATAGTCTTGATAACCCACAAGTATAGGGGATTGCAATAGTTTTCGAGGGTAGAGTATTCAACCCAAATTTATTGATTGGACACAAGGGGAGCCAAAGAATATTCTCAAGTATTAGCAGCTGAGTTGTCAATTCAACCACACCTGGATAACTTAATATCTACAGCAAAGTAGTATAATAGTAACGGTAACTGTGGAAAATGTAATGGTAGCAGTATTGTAGTGATTGTAACAGTGGCAACGGTAAAGTAACTAAGCAAAGAACAGTATGTGAAAAGCTCGTAGGCATTGGATCGGTGATGGATAATTATGTCGGATGCGGTTCATCATGTAACAGTTATAACAGAGGGTGACACAGAACTAGCTCCAATTCATCAATCTAATGTAGGCATGTATTCCGGATATAGTCATACGTGCTTATGGAAAAGAACTTGCATGACATCTTTTGTCCTACCCTCCCGTGGCAGTGGGGTCCTATTGGAAACTAAGGGATATTAAGGCCTCCTTTTAATAGAGTACCGGACCAAAGCATTAACACATAGTGAATACATGAACTCCTCAAACTACGGTCATCACCGGGAGTGGTCCCGATTATTGTCACTTTGGGGTGGCCGGATCATAACACATACTAGGTGACTATTGACTTGCAAGATAGGATCAAGAACTCACATATATTCATGAGAACATAATAGGTTCAGATCTGAAATCATGGCACTCGGGCCCTAGTGACAAGCATTAAGCATAGGAAAGTCATAGCAACATCAATCTCAGCACATAGTGGATACTAGGGATCAAACCCTAACAAAACTAACTCGATTACATGATAAATCTCATCCAACCCATCACCGTCCAGTAAGCCTACGATGGAATTACTCACGCACGGCGGTGAGCATCATGAAATTGGTGATGGAGGATGGTTGATGATGACGACGGCGACGGATTCCCCTCTCCGGAGCCCCGAACGGACTCCAGATCAGCCCTCCCGAGAGAGATTAGGGCTTGGCGGCGGCTCCGTATCGTAAAACATGATGAATCCTTCTGTTTGATTTTTTCTCCCCGAACGCGAATATATGGAGTTGGAGTTGAGGTCGGTGGAGCTCCAGGGGGCCCACGAGGCAGGGAGGCGTGCCCCCCACCCTCGTGGACAGGGTGTGGGCCCCCTGGCCTTGATTCTTTTGCCAGTATTTTTTATAAATTCCAAAAATAATCTTCGTGGAGTTTTAGGTCATTTCGAGAACTTTTGTTTCTACACAAAGATAATACCATGGCAATTCTGCTGAAAACAACGTCAGTCCGGGTTAGTTCCATTCAAATCATGCAAGTTAGAGTCGAAAACAAGGGCAAAAGTGTTTGGAAAAGTAGATCGATGGAGACGTATCAGAGCGGCACCGTAACTAGCCCCGTGGGCATGACCCGTCGCGTGCTGATAACAATGCTGAGGCTTTGGTGGATCAGGGCAGGGCACGTCGGGAGGTTGAGCTGGCGGCTCAGTTAGCGGCTCATCAGCAACCTCCGGCTCTCCCATCGGTATCTGTTGAGGCGGGGATGACCTCTAGAACCCTCGGTGTGCCGTGTCTAGTGCCTGATTTACGTAATGAAGGCCTGCCCAAGGATATTAAGGGCCCCCGCAAGGTGCCTAATTACACAGCAGATCAGCCCCTAGAGGCTTGCATTGAGAGCTATGAGCTAGCCATGGAGATGTTGGATGTCAATGACGCTGTGTGCGCTAAGTATTTCACCATGATGTTCGATGGGCCGGCTCGCACCTGGTTAAAGGGACTACCCCCTAACTCCATCAGATCGTGGGCCGAATTGATGATGCGCTTTATTCAGAATTTTAGGGACACATGCAAGTAGCCTTTGTCGATTCTTGATTTAGACACTTGTATCCAGGATGAGGGAGAGTTAACAGCCCATTGGTTATGCCGGATTTCGGCTATTATCCACTCATCGGATAGCATCAACGCCGGCTCAGCTGTCCTGATTTTGGAGAAAAATTGCCGATTCCTTCCCCTCGAACAGAAGCTGGGGTGGCTTAAGCACCACTGCAATGATATGGGAGAGCTCATGGCGGCTCTTGTAAAATACGCCGACTCTGATAATACTAAGGACCCTGAGTCTGATGAGGAGAAGGTGGGCAAGGGGAAGAAGAACGGCAATGCAAAGGGACAACATCACAATACGGTGGGTCAAAATAGTAAGCGCAAGCAAACTGACGGCGGTTCAGATTTTGTGGCTAACACCAACATGCAGAGTAATAATCAGCGTCGTAAGGGAAAATTGTCAATGCCTCAGTTTGGCGGGCCAAATTTGAACCTTGAGGCGATAATGAATCAGCCTTGCCCAAAGCACGGTTCGCAAGAGAAGCCGGCCAATCATCTATGGAAAGATTGCTTCATCATGAGGGAGTATAGGAATTCCGGCTTTTTCAAGGACAATCATGGCCCGCATGGCGAGTCAGGATCCGGCTCTCACGGGCCTAGCTTTTGAGGTGGCGGCTCAAACTCTGGTTTTCAGGTCCAAGGCAATCAAGGCGATTTCAATCAGCAACCTAATCAAGGTAATCAACAGCAGTAGTCTGGTTATCAAAGTAATCCAAAGCAGCTAAATAGTGGTCAATATCATGTGTTTACCACGAGTTTGTGCAAACGAGATCAAAAGATTCAAAAGCGGGCAGTGAACGCGGTTGAGCCGGCGGTCCCTCGATACTTGCGGTGGTTTGAACAGCCTATCGTATGGAGCCGTGAGGATCACCCACCCCGGGTTGACAATCCGGGTCAATTGGCTTTGGTGGTTGCTCCTCGGGTGGGAGGATAGAAGTTTATGAAAGTGCTTATGGATGGAGGCAACAGTATCAATATCCTTTACTATGATACTTTTCGCCGTATGAATTTGACTGACAAAGATCTTAATCCGTCTTCTACTATTTTTCATGGGGTGGTGCCTGGTAAGTCGGCGTATCCGGTGGGTAAGATAGCCTTGGAAGTGGCTTTTGGCGATGAGCATGATTATAGAGCTGAAACATTGACTTTTGAGGTGGTCAAGATCAAGAGCCCTTATCACGCCCTGTTTGGACGGCTGGCTTATGCTAAATTTATGGCATGGCCTTGTTATGTTTATCTACAGCTTAAAATGCCGGGTCGTAAGGGTACTATCACGGTGCATGGCAACAGGAACATAGCTTTGGAGTGTGAAGAGGGCGATGCTGCCTATGCTAAATCAGTTTGTGCAACAGAGGAGTTCAAGTTCTACAAAGATAATGTTGACCCGGCGGATATGACACCCTTGAAGAAGCCAACCACAGATCATGACCCTTTTTTGAAGTTTAAGTCGGCAGACGACACCAAGCAGGTTGATTTTATTCCTGGTGATTCATCCAAATAGTTCAGTATCAGTGCCAGTATGGATCCTAAATAGGAAACCGTGCTCATCGAGTTCATCTGTGAGAACCGGGACATCTTTGCATGGAAGCCTTCAGACATGCCAGGTGTACCGATGGAACTCATTGAGCACACTCTCAATGTTGATCCAAAGTTTAAACCGGTCAAGCAATTCCTTCGTCGTTTTAATGAAGAGAGGCCCAAGGCCATTGGTGAAGAAGTGTCCCGGCTCCTGGCAGCCGGGTTTATTGTTGAAGTTTTTCACCCTGAATGGTTGGCTAACCCGGTGCTGGTTCTTAATAAAAATGGCACTTGGTGCATGTGTGTGAATTACACGGACTTTAACAAGGCATGTCCGGCTGATCCTTTTGCTCTCCCCCATATTGATCTTATTATTGATGCTACGGCGGGTTCTGAGCGTTTGATTTTTTGGGATGCTTATTCTAGTTATCACCAGATCAAGATGGAAGTTAAGGACCAGGAGAAGACATCTTTCATCACTCCCTTTGGAGCCTTCTACTATGTGTCTATGCCTTTTGGGCTCAAGAGTGCCCAGGCAAATTATCTACGTTGTGTTCAGAATTGCCTCCATAACCAAATCGGACGCAATGTTCATGCTTATGTGGATGATATAGTTGTGAAGTCCAGGAAGAAAGAGACCTTGTTAGATGATTTGAAGGAGACCTTTGACAGCCTCCGGGTCCACAAGATGATGCTTAACCCGGCCAAATGTGTCTTGGGTGTGCCAGCCGGCAAGCTCTCGGGATTTTTGGTCTCTGAGAGAGGTATTGAAGCTAACCCGGAGAAAATCAAAGCTATCACTTCTTTGGCTAAACTGGCATGTATCAATGACCACTACTGCAGGATGCTGCTAACATGACATTATGATCACAGACCCTTCGACGAAACTGTGTGCGATGCAATAATCGCAAATGGTGGTGTAAAAGAACCGTCAAAAAGGTGCAAAATGTTTGTGATGAGGGATGCATCAAACACGGTTCAGATTTTGGTTGCGTGAGCGATTCAGGGCATACGGTTCAGTTAAATTAACTGTTCGCGATGAGGAGGAACAAAAGAAACGGGCTGCCAGATGAAGGTGTGTGCGATATGCAGCATGCACTTCACTCAGATGAACTGTTTGTGATTAGGCAACACAATAGAAACGGTCAGCCAGATCAAGGTGTGTGCGATATACGGCATGCGGTTCACTCGGATGAACTGTTTACGTTGAGACTAGAGAACAAAAACGGTTGAATAGAACAATATGTGTGTGATACGCGGCAAACAGGTTTGTAATCAGAAATGTGTGCGAAGACCGATTATAACACAGACGATTGCTTCTAATAAGACGTATGCGATATGCTCTGTCTACACAACATCTATTGGCCACTGGGGGACGGGCGGTCATCCGGATACGCCATAAGGATGCGAAGAGGCATCCTATATCAGCAAGGACTAGCTGTTCCACCAGTAGCTCATGTAAGAGAACTATCAAGTTAAGTGTGCTCAAGCTGGAGCAGCCATCAGATGGGTGACTGGATGGGAAGTTGTGTTGATGTTAAATTAACTGATAGGATGGGTCATATTTGATCCATCCAACCTGTTTGTGATGGAATAAGCCGTGTGTGTTGTGGGCAAAGGCTTGCTAGTATTCAACCGTTTGTGATTGATGAATTCATTACCGACGGGTTCCCTAGTATGGTTCATGTTCATCTGATCATCATCTACTTCTTGTGCTAGCTCGATGTTCCTTCTATGCTAAGTTTCCATTAATTGATGGCGTTTTATGAACACGCCACCGTTTCCCGCCATTTCCTCACCTCTTTCCTGCCACCCAGCGATATTGCGCATAAACCTAGGCGGCGCGCGAAGCACGGAGGCGACAAGCGCAGCCTGTAGTACATCCACCTTTTCCAAGCATGCCAACCCACCAAAGCGCCACCTCTGCAATCAACCTCGTCGACGAGGAAAACGAGCAGGCGCCACGACCCGTCGAGGCCGAGGTGCTCCCCGGCAACGCGATGGACGACGCCGTGATGCGCATCATCGCCAGGGTTGAGCAGACCTTTGGCGCATGGCGCTTGAGCGCCGCGGATCAAGATAGGCATGTCAGCACCGACAGGCTGCAGCTCGCCGCACAACATGATCGATGGCGCGTGGCAGAGCAAGATAGGCGCGTCCGCGCTGATAGGCTGCGACTCGCAGCACGGTGAGACCATTGGAGCGCCGCAGAGTGAGAGGCGCGGCGCGCCGCACAGCAAGAGCGGATCCATCGGCGCTTGCCTGCTGTCGACACGGCGTCGCAGCTGGGCACATCTCCCATCAGTACCCCCATTCCTCGCCAGGAGTGGGCAGAGGCCCTCTGCGCCGTACTTGCATCAAAGGCCGGCCGCGCCGTACTTCCACCGGACGCCCGCCGCGCCGTTTGCCTTGTCCGCGGCCCGCTCGATGCCAACGCGCTGGTCGGTAGGCTCGACCGCCTCCTTGGCCTAGGTGTCCACCTGGGCGCAGTAGAGGAACATGGCCATCGCATCCTCGAGCTGGTGATCTCCGATGAAATAGCCAACTTGGAGCTCGAGATCGCGCTCCAGATGTACCGCGAGCGTGTCGACCACTTGGACGAACGCTTGCACGAGTTCGGGCAGAGCCAAGAGCTACCGTAGGCAAGGGCTGCTGGTCATGGTCTCATGGACGCGGTTTATTCTGTTGAGTCGTTTCGACATGGATAGCTATGTATTCACAGCAATCATAGTATTGCTCTGTTTCAATGTGTGTACTCTATTTTCCGTTCTTATATGTTCTGTTTCAATGTGTGTATATACGCTTTCCATTCTGTATATGTGGATGATAACAGCTAGATTCAAATTAGTATACAAAAACAGATAGAAAATGGAATTCATAATATATATATATATAAATTATTCATTAGTTCATCACAGAATATATATATAATATCATCACATATACATGATGATATTTAACTACTAGGTACAATGCATAAAATTGAAAACGAACAATACTAAAACTAATAATCCCTCCTGGGTCCAATATTCGGGCAGCCCCTCGCCAGCCGCTCCCTGGCTCGTGGCGTCTTCCCAGTGCGGAGGCAGTACTCCTCCTCCTCCGCCTCCCAGCGCTTGACGTACCGATCTGCCTCTTGCTGGCGGACGAGCGCGAACGATCTTGCCATTTCATTGGACGGCATCACGGGCTCCGCCGCCTCCTTTTTCCAGGCGGCATCACGGGCTTCACAGGCTGCCTGGTACCTGGCTTCCTCCTCCGCCATCTCCTTCTTGAACGCCACTTGCCTGGCTTTCTCAGCCAGCGGCAGCAACTTCCACAGACAAAGATTGTACTGGCCCCAAAACCAATCCAAAGTTGGGGGTTCGGCGCAACCTCGTCCGGCGGTGCGTAGGGGTCCTCGTCGCTGCTATTCGAGTTTGCGTCCTTGGGGGGCGGCGACTCCTCGTCGGCTCGTGGGCAGACCGGCGGCGCCATGGCAGAGATTTGAGAGAGAGAGAGAGAGAGAGGGCGAGCGAGGGGAGGATGTATATGAGAATGCAGGCGGGACGACGTGAGCAAGGTAGTATTTATTGGCGGCCGGAATCTAGATCGATGGGAACAGTACATGCCGGTCGCCGGAATTTACGAGTACTATAGTTTGAATTACACATGATTTCCGCAGCAAAATCCGTGTGTGAACATAATAGCTGACAGTTTCCAATACAGAACCGTGTCTGATAATGATCCCCGCCACTCACCTACCAAACCCCGAGCCGCGAGATAGAGTGTCAATCGTGTGGGGGCCGGTTGTCTTGCAGATCTTTACATTTACTTTTTTGAACACCAGATATTTACATCGCCAGAGGATTTTTTTACTCGCACACAAGTACACAAAATATGATTTTTCAAACCGTTATGGTTACTCGTTGCATGTAGATGTAGTTCAAATTTGAATTGCGGTCATTAAATGGCTAGAAAATCACTTAAATGTCTTTAAAAGGTCAAATGACTCCTGAAATTTTCTTAATTTTCACATGACAGTTTTATTAGTGCACATTAAACGTAGAAAAAATTGAAGGCCGTAACAGGGAGGTTTCTCCCGTCCGTCATCAAACATGCATTGTTCCCTCTCGGAACCACGAACCTTCTAGTGAGTTGCTCCGGTTTGTGAGGTGGGGGGTGTCCAAACCTTCGTCAAACAGGCCAATTTTTTTACCACATCATCTTGGTGGCATGACATTACATCAAGCAATGTTTCATGTTTTTCTAATCATTTTTTAATTTTTTGGAATTAAAATGCCATGGCACTCCATACATACATATGCATGTGTCCATGTCGTGAGACCAATATGTTTGAAAATTCCTTCTAATTGACTGCACATGGAATTAACTCGCACACAAGTACACAAATATGATTTTTCAAACTGTTATGGTTAGCCATTGCATGTAGATGTAGTTCAAATTTGAATTACGGCCATTAAATGGCTAGAAAATCATTTAAATGTCTTTAAAGGTCAAATAACCCCTGAAATTTTCCAAATTTTCACACGACAGTTGTAGTAGTGCACGTTAAACATATAAAAAATTTGAAGGCCGTAAGAGGAAGCTATCTCTCGTTCGTTATCAAACATGCATTGTTCCCTCTCGGAACCACGGACCTTCTAGTGAGTTGCTTCATAACCCACAAGTATAGGGGATCGCAACAGTTTTCGAGGGTAGAGTATTCAACCCAAATTTATTGATTCGGCACAAGGGGAGCCCAAGAATATTCTCAAGTATTAGCAGTTGAGTTGTCAATTCAACCACACCTGGATAACTTAATATCTGCAGCAAAGTATTTAGTAGCAAAGTAGTATGGAAGTAACGGTAACAGTGGCAAAAGTAACAGTAGCAGTTTTGTAGTAATTGTAACAGTGGCAACGGTAAAGTAACTAAGCAGAGATCAATATGTAAAAAGCTCATAGGCATTGGATCGGTGATGGATAATTATGTCGGGAGCGGTTCATCATGTAGCAGTTATAACATAGGGTGACACAGAACTAGCTCCAATTCATCAATGTAATGTAGGCATGTATTCTGAATATAGTCATACGTGCTTATGGAAAAGAACTTGCATGACATCTTTTGTCCTACCCTCCCGTGGCAGCGGGGTCCTATTGGAAACTAAGGGATATTAAGGCCTCCTTTTAATAGAGTACCGGACCAAAGCATTAACACATAGTGAATACATGAACTCCTCAAACTACGGTCATCACCGGGAGTGGTCCCGATTATTGTCACTTTGGGGTTGCCGGATCATAACACATAGTAGGTGACTATTGACTTGTAATATAGGATCAAGAACTCACATGTATTCATGAAAACATAATAGGTTCATATCTGAAATCATGGCACTCGGGCCCTAGTTACAAGCATTAAGCATAGCAAAGTCATAGCAACATCAATCTCAGAACATAATGGATACTAGGGATCAAACCCTAACAAAACTAACTCGATTACATGATAAATCTCATCCAACCCATCACCGTTCAGCAAGCCTACGATGGAATTACTCACGCACCACGGTGAGCATCATGAAATTGGTGGTGGAGGATGGTTGATGATGACGACGGTGACGGATTCCCCTCTCCGGAGCTCCGAACGGACTCCAGATCAGCCCTCTCGAGAGAGTTTAGGACTTGGCGGCGGCTCCGTATCGTAAAACGCGATGAATTCTTCTCTCTGATTTTTTTCTCCCCGAACGTGAATATATGGAGTTGGAGTTGAGGTCGGTGGAGCACCAGGGGGCCCACGAGGCAGGGAGGCGCACCTAGGGGGTAGGCGCGCCCCCACCCTCGTGGATAGGGTGTGGGCCCCCTGGTCTTGATTCTTTCACCAGTATTTTTTATAAATTCCAAAAATATTCTCCATGAAGTTTCAGGTCATTCCGAGAACTTTTAGTTCTGCACAAAAATAACACCATGGCAATTCTGCTGAAAACAGCGTCAGTCCGGGTTAGTTCCATTCAAATCATGCAAGTTAGAGTCCAAAATAAGGGCAAAAGTGTTTGGAAAAGTAGATACAACGGAGATGTATCAACTCCCCCAAGCTTAATCCTTTGCTTGTCCTCAAGCAATTCAGTTGACAAACTGAAAGTGATAAAGAAAAACTTTTACAAACTATGTTTGCTCTTGTTGTTGTAAATATGTAAAGCCAGCATTCAGGTTTTCAGCAAAGATTATGACTAACCATATTCACAATAACACTTAGGTCTCATGTTTACTCATATCAATGGCATAATCAACTAGCGAGCAATAATAATAAATCTCGGATGACAACACTTTCTCAAAACAATCATAATATGATATAACAAGATGGTATCTCGCTAGCCCTTTCTGTAACCGCAAAACATAAATGCAGAGCACCTTTAAAATCAAGGACTGACTAGACATTGTAATTCATGGTAAAGGAGATCCAGTCATAGTCATACTCAATATAAATTAATAGTAATGGATGCAAATGACGGTGGTGCTCTCCAACTGGTGCTTTTTAATAAGAGGGTGATGACTCAACATAAAAGTAAATAGATAGGCCCTTCGGAGAGGGAAGCAGGGATTTGTATAGGTGCCAGAGCTCGAGTTTTGAAATAGAGATAAATAATATTTTGAGCGGCATACTTACATTGTCAACATAACAACCGAGAGATCTTGATATTTTCCATTCTACACACATTATAGGCGGTTCCCAAACAGAATGGTAAAGTTTATACTCCCCCACCACCAACAAGCATCAATCCATGGCTTGCTCGAGACAATGAGTGCCTCCAACTAGCAACAACCATGGGGGAGTTTTGTTTGCAATTATTTCGATTTGATTTGCTTAGAGCATGGGACTAGGCATCCTGGTTACCAGCCATGTTCTCGTGAGTGAGGAGCGGAGTCCACTCCTCTTAAGAATAACCCACCTAGCATGGAAGATACAGACAGCCCTAGTTGATACATGAGCTATTCGAGCATACAAAACAGAATTTCATTTGAAGGTTTAGAGTTTGGCACATACAAATTTACTTGGAACGGCAGGTAAATACCACATATAGGAAGGTATGGTGGACTCATATGGAATAACTTTGGGGTTTAAGGGATTGGATGCACAAGCAGTATTCCCGCTTAGTACAAGTGAAGGCTAGAAAAAGACTGGGAAGCGACCAGCTAGAGAGCGACAACAGTCATGAACATGCATTAAAATTAATAAACATTGAGTGCAAGCATGAGTAGGATATAATTCACCAGGAACATAAATATTGTGGAGGCTATGTTGATTTTGTTCCAACTACATGTGTGAACATGTGCCAAGTCAAGCCACTCGAATCGTTCAAAGGAGGATACCACCCTACTATACCACATCACAACCATTTTAATAGCATGTTGGCACGCAAGGTAAATGTAACATCCCAAATTTTCAATTTGGAATGTTATACATAGATCATCATTGCATAGCATATTTTATTGCATTTTGACAAATCCTCGATCAATCCTAAGGAACTCAAGGACCCTCGGAGAGAGTTGGGGATTTTCTCGATTTTTCATATTTGATTTTCATCAAATAATAAAACGAGGATTTTGGTTTTAATTATTTTCTCTCCGGAAAAATATTTCATTTAAAAATAAATGAGAGGAGAAAATATGACTTCTCCAAAACAATTGAAATATTGGAGGAAAAATATTAAAATCATATATTGGATTTTATCCGGATTTTATTTGCAATTTTATTGCATTAAAAAAGTTGCACGTTTTCAAAACTGCATTTTTGTGTCAAAACAATGTTCACCCTGTTCTAATTATTTTAACTAGACGGGGAAAATTTGCTTTATATTTTGTGGATTTTTATTTATTTTTCTGTGAATTTTTTTTGGCGGAATGATTTGAAAAAAAAACCGTTCGTTTTTTTTAAAACCCTAGATCGGTTTATTTTCTTCGGTTTTATTATTTAGTGAACGTTCACCGACCCGTTCGTTTTAACGAACATGTTCGTCGGATTTTCGCTGTTAACGAACGTCCGTTCTTTAACCGTTCGTCAGTTTTTCTTTTTCGTCAGATTTTTCCGCGATTATTTGAGATCTCGATTTCTGATCGGATCTTCGTTTCTGTTTAACTTTTCGCTCGTTTATCGGAATTAGGCGATTCAAGCGCCTAGAGTTTCGTCTCGAAATTCTCTTTCCGTTTAACCTACTCAAACAAGTTTTTGCTACTGTAAAATTTTACCTAGATCCAGATTAGTAAACGAAGCTTGTTCTTTCGCCGTTTGACTTTCGTTGCTTCGTTCGAGTTGATTCTTTTTGCAAACCGGAGTTCTTAAGTTGAACTTTCTGGTTGGATCTTTTATTCGAGTTTTACCTATGCATTAGATGAGTACTTATTGTTTGCTTGTTTGTTTGCGATAGAGTACCCGGAGTGCGCCGCTTGTTACTTCGAATCGCTAGGTTTCGCGGATCATCAGCAAGGCAAGTAACACTTTGATTATACCTTTCCATACCCAGTTTTTATTGCATTAGATCAATCCTCAAACATTGCATGGTTAGGATCTAATTAAACTGTGGGTATCGGGATGTAGTTGAGGTAGTGCCTATTACCTGTTTTATTTATCAAACCCTTGGGAGTTACTTCTATGTTGCTATTATATTGCCATGCTATGCTCGTAGACGTGGATTGGGTTTGAGTGAAATTCATGACAGATGTGAGATTGTTAATAATGGTTTACTTAAGGTGGCAACTAAAACTCACATCTGGGTGGATTGAGGCACCTGGAGAACCCAGTGTTGTCTGTTTGTATAAGGACTGCTACCCAGGCTCAAAGGGATCATAAGATTATTCATGCGAGAAACTTCCGTGTGCAGCCACAAACTATTATGGGCTCTAGCATAGTTGAGTAGGTTACATGATCTCTTGAAGAGGTGGGCTAGCAGATGTAGGGGAAAGTAGGTGTAACTGTCCATCCGGAGTAAAGAGTGATTGTTTCTGAAAGACTGTGTCTCGGTCATCCGTTTCTCAAACATCATGTAGTGCGAGAATCAAGCGGAGGCGATCGAGTCTTGTGGGGAAAAGTGCGCAAACCTCTGCAGAGTGTACAAACTAATCATGGTTAGCCGTGTCCCCGGTTATGGACAACTTGAGTATCTAGTACCTGGATTATCATGTGAATCTCATCATCATGTTACTTTTAATTAATTTTGTTGGGTTAATGATGACATTTAATTGGGATTGAGATGCTGTCAACCATCTCAATGTTCAACAACCACCATGATAGTTAAATAAAATTTATTCCTTTGCAGTAGGGAAAAATTGGCTTTTCACAACACTTTAACCATAGAGCTTTCCACCAGCCAAATATGCATGTAGTATAGCATTATTATGTTCATTATTCTCTATGTGTTATTTTGCCAGCATATTCTATGTGCTGACCCGTTTTCGGGCTGCAACGTTTCATGTTGCAGACTTTTCAGACGACGAGTAAGGTGCCTTAGGTCGTGGTCTTATACTCAGTGATGCCGTTGGAGTTGATGGACTCACTTATCTTCCAAGTCTTCTGCTGTTATCGTATTTAGATGGCCTTAAGCCATATTTATCATACTTATTCTCTTTGGAGATATTCGATGTAATAAGTGTGTGATTGCTACTCTGTTATAAATCCTCCATTTGTACTGTGCGTGTCAGCATTACTGATCCAGGGATGACACTGGTGCACAGCAGCACAGACTATTTGAGGTCTGGTCGCTACAGTAAACCATTATAAACTCCTAGCTAATTAAGCATGGCATAAGCAACTATAATCTCTACTTGTCATTGCAAACATGTTTACTCATAACAGGCTGAATCAGGAATGATGAACTAATCATATTTACAAAAACAAGAGAGGTTGAGTTCATACCAGCTTCTCTCATCTCAATCAGTCCATCATATATCATCATTATTGCCTTTCACTCGCACGACCGAACGACGTATAATAATAATAGTGCACGTGCATTGGACTAAGCTGGAATCTGCAAGCATTTAATACAAGGGAGAAGACAAAGTAATATGGGCTCTTGGTTAAATCAACAATGATGCATATAAGAGCCACTCAACATTGTCATCATGGCCTTCTCCTCTCGACCCCCAAAGAAAAGAAGAGAAATACAACTATTTACACGGGAAAGCTCCCAACAAGCAAAAAGAAGAACGAGAAATCTTTTTGGGGTTTCTTTTAATTACTACTATAAGCATGGAAAATAAACTAGCTAAAAGCTACAACTAATTTTTTTTGTTTTTCATAAGGTTTTGCAAACACACAAAAAAGAAAATTTAAAAAGAAAAATAAACTAGCATGGATAGTACAATGAAAAAGTATGAGCACCGACAGCTCGAATGAGTGTGTGAACTTGAATGTAATGTCGGTGAGAAATACGTACTCCCCCAAGCTTAGGCTTTTGGCATAAGTTGGTTTATGACCATGGATCAAAGTGGTAGTTGGGGTCGTACGAGGTGCATCCTCAGAGTGCCACTGGTTGGCAATTTCCTCCAGATCCCACTGAAAAACAGACTGACGGTGTGGGTCAAGTGATGGCTCCGGTTCAGGTTCTGGAGCTGGTATCTGGTTCCGGTAGGCATGAATGGCCTCCGGCGGAACAAGGTACTTGCCTGCAGATAAGTCAAACAAGGAAGGAGCAGGCAAAGTAATAGTCTCAAAATAATTCTTATCAAATATCAGTCTATAGTTAAGCTCCTTTTCCTTGTTCTTAACAATAAAGTCATGTGCTACCATACTCTTATAGTCTAGAAAAACAGTAGGCAGCAACTTTTCTTCTTTCTCATAATGCCTAATAGGTATGTTAAAATGTGCAGCGAGGCGCGAGGCGAAGATACCTCCCAAGATGGGGCCCTTCGTACGGTTAAGATTTAACCGCTTTGCAACAATAGCGCCCGTACTAAATGTGTCATCACGGAACAAGGCATGGCACAAAATAACAATATCAGGGGCACTAAGGTTGCCATAGTTTCTGCGACCAATTAAGCATCTACTAGCAAATATTGCAAAGTAACGTAGAACAGGAAAGTGTATGCTAGTAATTCTTGCGTCAGAAACCTTCCTCGTTTCCCCTACAGCAATTGTATCAATAAACCCCTCCACACCGTTACAGTGTGGTTCCTCTACGCTGCCCGTAAAGGGCAACTTGCAAACCTCACAAAATTCATAAAGGGACATCTCCTTATACTCATAATATAAATAAAAATCCACCGAAGGTGGTGACCTCCTGGAATGGAAATGAAAATTTTGCACAAAGATATTAGTGAGTAGGAGATATTGTTCGCATTGGTCGTGGAGGAAGTCGGTGAGGCCTGCATTCTCAGCCAACTCATAAAAATCATCATAAATCCCGGCTACTCTCAAGAAATCATCACAAGGCTATTCACATGGCCGAACCTCCGCGGTGCGAGGGAGATTATATTTGGGCCTCTTGTCTTCTTCAAATTTCTTATCCTTCGAGCTTCGGCTCGAAGAGCCCCTCAAAAATCTCTTCATCATTTTCTGAAAATTTCTGAATTTTTTAGTAAGTCAAAATAAAAGTGAACCAAACTCAACAAGATTGATAGTAACTACTCCCACAAGTGCCTAGAGACTATATCATGCATTAGAACCACTTGGGACCAAATAAATTTAACATGCGAGCTCAAGAACAGGGTCACCTTAGCAACAAAAATTTGCAATGAATGAAGCACTAGAACAAAAACTAATTGGACCATTGGAGGAGTCACATACCAAAGAACAATCCCCCAGAGCAGTTTTGTGAGTGGAGCTTTGAGCAAGGAGATCGAAAATCACGGCAAAACGAGCTAGAACACGAGTTTGAGCTGAATAGTGATTTTTTCTGGAGGAAGACAGAGTGTGTGGGTGTTGGAATAAGTGGAGGGGAGCCACCAGGGGCCCACGAGGCAGGGGGCGCACCCAGGGGGGTGGGCGTGCCCTGGACCCTCGTGGCCAGGTGCTGGCTCCCTCTCCTGTGTTCTCGGTGCCAGATATTTTTAAATATTCTAGAAAAAATCATATTTCATTTTCGGGACATTTGGAGAACTTTTGTTTTCGGGGTAATTTTTTATTGCACGGAAATTCAGAAAACAGACAGAAAATACTATTTTTACTTTATTTAATCTAAATAACATAAACTAAAAGGAGGGTACAGAGAGTTGTGCTTTCTAACTTCATCCATCTCATGCTCATCAAAAGGAATCCACTAACAAGGTTGATCAGGTCTTGTTAACAAACTCATTCCGAATTGCATGAAACCGGAGAATTTTCAAATAGCACTAGGTTACCTCAACTGGGATATAAACGTCCCCAACCATAAGAATATCATATTTCTTCTTGACAGTAGGGAGAGGAAATTCAAAACCTCCAATAGTGATAGTTGGAATTTTTCCAATAGAATTTATACTGTGGACTTGACGTTGTTTCCTCGGAAAGTGTATCGTATGCTCATTACCATTAACATGAAAAGTGACATTGCCTTTGTTGCAATCAATAACAGCCCCTGCAGTATTCAAAAAGGGTCTACCAAGGATAATCGACATACTATCGTCCTCGGGAATATCAAGAATAACAAAGCCCGTTAAGATAGTAACGTTTGCAACCACAACAGGCACATCCTCACAAATACCGACAGGTATAGCCGTTGATTTATCAGCCATTTGCAAAGATATTTCAGTAGGTGTCAACTTATTCAATTCAAGCCTACGATATAAAGAGAGAGGAATAACACTAACACCGGCTCCAAGATCACATAAAGCAGTTTTAACATAGTTTCTTTTAATGGAGCATGGTATAGTTGGTACTCCCGGATCTCCTAGTTTCTTTGGTATTCCACCGTTAAAAGTATAATTAGCAAGCATGGTGGAAATTTCAACTTCCGGTATCTTTCTTTTATTTGTCACAATTTCTTTCATGTACTTAGCATAAGGATTCATTTTAAGCATATCAGTCAAACGCACACGCAAAAAGATAGGTCTAGTCATTTCAGCAAAGCGCTCAAAATCCTCATCATCCTTTTTCTTGGATGGTTTAGGAGGAAAAGGCATGGGTTTCTGAACCCATGGTTCTCTTTCTTTACCGTGCCTCTTAGCAACAAAGTCTCTCTTATCATAACATTGATTCTTTGACTGTGGGTTATCAAGATCAACAGGAGGTTCAGTTTCTACATCATTATTATTGCTAGGTTGAGCATCAACATGAACGTCATCATTAACATTGTCACTAGGTTCATGTTCATTACCAGATTGTGTTTCAGCATCAGAAATAGAAATATCATTGGGATTCTCAGGTGTGTCAGCAACAGGTTCACTAGAAGCATGCAAAGTCCTATCATTTTTCTTTTTCTTCCTCTTAGAAGGACTAGGTGCATCAATATTAGTTCTTTGAGAATCTTGCTCAATTCGCTTAGGGTGGCCTTCAGGATAAAAAGGTTCCTGAGTCATTTTACCTGTTCTAGTCGCAACTCTAACAACAAAGTCATTATTCTTACTATTTAATTCATTGAGCAAATCATTCTGAGCTTTAAGTACTTGTTCTACTTGAGTGGTAAGCATAGAAGGTTGTTTACTAATGAGTTTAAGTTCACCTTTAACTCTAGACATATAATCACTCAAGTGTTCAATCATATAAGCATTGCGTTGCAATTTTCTACCAACATAAGCATTAAAGTTTTCTTGTTTCACAATAAAATTATCAAACTCATCCAAACATTGGCTAGCAAACTTAGTAGGTGGGATTTCAGCTTTATCATATGTGTAGAGAGAATTTACCTTTCTACCTGTGTCGGGTTATCAAGACCATGTGTTTCTTCAATAGGTGGTAAATTAAGACCATGTATTTCTTCAACAGGAGGTAAATTCTTAACATCTTCAGCTTTTATACCTTTTTCTTTCATAGATTTCTTTGCCTCTTGCATATCTTCGGGACTGATAAATAGAATACCCCTTTTCTTCGGAGTTGGCTTAGGAGTTGGTCCAAGAAGTGTCCAATTATTTTCATTTGTCAACATATTATTCAATAGAATTTCAGCTTCATCAACAGTTCTTTCCCTGAAAACACAACCAGCACAACTATCCGGGTGGTCTCTGGAAGCATTGGTTAGTCCATTATAAAAGATATCAAGTATTTCATTTTTCTTAAGAGGATGATCAGGCAAAGGATTAAGTAATTGGAGAAGCCTCCCCCAAGCTTGTGGGAGACTCTCTTCTTTAATTTGCACAAAATTATATATATCCCTTAAAGCAGCTTCTTTCTTATGAGCAGGGAAATATTTAGCAGAGAAGTAATAAATCATATCCTGGGGACTACGCACACAACCAGGATCAAGAGAATTAAACCATGTCTTAGCTTCACCCTTTAATGAGAACGGAAATAATTTAAGGATATAATAGTAGCGAGTTTCCTCATCATTAGTGAATAGGGGTGGCTATATCATTTAATTTAGTAAGATGTGCCACAACAGTTTCAGATTCATAGCCATAGAAAGGACCAGATTCAACCAAAGTAATTATCTCAGGATCGACAGAGAAATCATAATCCTTATCAATAACAAAGATAGGTGAAGTAGCATAAGCAGGGTCATATTTCATTCTAGAATTCAAAGAATTTTCTTTCAACTTAGCTAATAATTTCTTAAGATCAGATCTATCGTTGCAAGCAAGAAAATCTCTAGCAGTTTCTTCATCCATAACATAACCCTCAGGCACAAAAGGCAATTCATATTTAGGGGGAGAATCTTCATCCTCACTTTCGTCAATATTATCAGTTTCAATAATTTCATTCTCTCTAGCCCTAGCAAGTTGTTCATCAAGAAATTCACCCAGTGGCACAGTATTATCAAGCATAGAAGTAGTTTCATCATAAGTATCATGCATACCAGAAGTGGCATCATCAATAACATGCGACATATCAGAATTAATAGCAGAAGCAGGTTTAGGTGTCGCAAGTTTACTCAAAACAGAAGGAGAATCAAGTGCAGATCTAGATGGCAGTTCCTTACCTCCCCTCGTAGTTGAGGGATAAATTTTGGTTTTCTCGTCTTTCAAGTTCCTCATAGTGACCAGCAGATATAAATCCCAAGTGACTCAAAGAATAGAGCTATGCTCCCCGGCAACGGCGCCAGAAAATAGTCTTGATAACCCACATGTATAGGGGATTGCAAAAGTTTTCGAGGGTAGAGTATTCAACCCAAATTTATTGATTCGACACAAGGGGAGCCAAAGAATATTCTCAAGTGTTAGAAGTTGAGTTGTTAATTCAACCACACCTGGATAACTTAATATCTGCAGCAAAGTATTTAGTAGCAAAGTAGTATGGAAGTAACGGTAACAGTGGCAAAAGTAACAGTAGCAGTTTTGTAGTAATTGTAACAGTGGCAACGGTAAAGTAACTAAGCAGAGATCAATATGTAAAAAGCTCGTAGGCATTGGATCGGTGATGGATCATTATGTCGGATGCGGTTCATCATGTAACAGTAATAACGTAGGGTGACATAGAACTAGCTCCAATTCATCAATGTAATGTAGGCATGTATTCCGAATATAGTCATACGTGCTTATGGAAAAGAACTTGCATGCCATCTTTTGTCCTACCCTCCCGTGGCAGTGGGGTCCTATAGGAAACTAAGGGATATTAAGGGCTCCTGTTAATAGAGTACCGGACCAAAACATTACACATAGTGAATACATGAACTTCTCAAACTACGGTCATCACTGGGAGTGGTCCCGATTATTGTCACTTCGGGGTTTCCGGATCATAACACATAGTAGGTGACTATTGACTTGCAAGATAGGATCAAGAACTCACATATATTCATGAAAACATAATAGGTTCAGATATAAAATCATGGCACTCGGGCCCTAGTGACAAGCATTAAGCTTAGCAAAGTCATAGCAACATCAATCTCAGAACATAATGGATACTAGGGATCAAACCCTAACAAAACTAACTCGATTACATGATAAATCTCATCCAACCCATCACCGTCCAGCAAGCCTACGATGGAATTACTCACGCACGGTGGTGAGCATCATGAAATTGGTGATGGAGGATGGTTGATGATGACGACGACGACGGAGTCTCCTCTCCGGAGCCCCGAACGGACTCCAGATCAGCCCTCCCGAGAGAGTTTAGGGCTTGGCGGTGGCTCCGTATGGTAAAACGCGATGAATCCTTCTCTCTATTTTTTTCTCCCCGAACGTGAATATATGGAGTTGGAGTTGAGGTCGGTGGAGCACCAGGGGGGCCATGAGGCAGGGAGGCGCGCCCCTACCCTCGTGGACAGGGTGTGGGCCCCTGGTCTTGATTCTTTCGCCATTATTTTTTATAAATTCCAAAAATATTCTCCGTGAAGTTTCGGGTCATTCCGAGAACTTTTATTTCTGCACAAAAATAACATCATGGCAATTCTGCTGAAAACAACGTCAGTCCGGGTTAGTTCCATTAAAATCAGGCAAGTTAGAGTCCGAAACAAGGGCAAAAGTGTTTGGAGAAGTAGATACGACGGAGACGGATCATTGCTCGGGTTTGTGAGGGAGGTGTGTCCAAACTTTCGTCAAACAGGCCAATTTTTTTACCACATCATCTTTGTGGCATGACATTACATCAAGCAAGGTTTCATATTTTTTTGAGAATTTTTATTTTTTGGAATTAAAATGCCATGGCACTCCCTGCATACATATGCATGTGTCCATGTCGTGAGACCAATATGTTTGAAAATTCCTTCTAATTTACTGCACATGGAATTAACTCGCACACAAGTACACAAATATTATTTTTCAAACTGTTATGGTTAGCCGTTGCATGTAGATGTAGTTCAAATTTGAATTACGATCATTAAATGGCTAGAAAATCACTTAAATGTCTTTAAAAGGTCAAATGACCCATTTTCCAAATTTTCACATGACAGTTGTATTAGTGCACGTTAAACGTAGAAAAAAATTGAAGGCCGTAAGAGAAAGCTATCTCCTGTTCGTCATCGAACATGCATTGTTCCCTCTCGGAACCACGAGCCTTCTAGTGAGTTGCTCCCGTTTGTGAGGGGTGTGTGTCCAAACTTTTGTCAAACAGGCCAATTTTTTACCACATCATCTTGGTGGCATGACATTACATCAAGCAAGGTTTCATGTTTTTTCTAATCAGTTTTTAATTTTTTGGAATTAAAATGCCATGGCACTCCATACATACATATGCATGTGTCCATGTCGTGAGACCAATATGTTTGAAAATTCCTTCTAATTTACTGCACATGGAATTAACTCGCACACAAGTACACAAATATGATTTTTCAAACCGTTATGGTTAGCCGTTGCATGCAGATGTAGTTCAAATTTGAATTACGGTCATTAAATGGCTAGAAAATCACTTCAATGTCTTTCAAAGGTCAAATGACCCCTAGAATTTTCCAAATTTTCACATTACAGTTGTAGTAGTGCACGTTAACGTAGAAAAAAATTGAAGGCCGTAACAGGAAGCTATCTCCCGTTCGTCATCAAACATGCATTTTTCCCTCTCGGAACCACGGGCCTTCTAGTGAGTTGCTCCGGTTTGTGAGGGGTGTGTGTCCAAACTTTCGTCCAACAGGCTTGACATTAGATCAAGCAAGGTTTCATTTTTTCTGATCATTTTTTCATTTTTTGGAATTAAAATGCCATGGCACTCCATGCATACATGTGCATGTGTCCATGTCGTGAGGCCAATATGTTTGAAAATTCCTTATAATTTACTGCACATGGAATTAACTCGCACAGAAGTACACAAATATGATTTTTCAAACCATTTTGGTTAGCCGTTGCATGTAGATGTAGTTCAAATTTGAATTACGATCATTAAATGGCTAGAAAATCACTTAAAAGTATTTCAAAGGTGAAATGACCCCTAGAATTTTCCAAATTTTCACATTACAGTTGTAGTAGTGCATGTTAAACGTAGAAAAAATTTGAAGGCCGTAAGAGGAAGCTATCTCCCGTTCATCATCAAATATGCATTGTTCCCTCTCGGAACCACGAGCCTTCTAATGAGTTGCTTCGGTTTGTGAGCGGGTGTGTCCAAACTTTCGTCAAACAGGCCAATTTTTTACCACATCATCTTGGTGGCATGACATTACATCAAGCAAGGTTTCATGTTTTTCTGATCATTTTTTTAATTTTTTGAATTAAAATGCCATGGCACTCCATGCATACATATGCACGTGTCCATGTCGTGAGACCAATATGTTTGAAAATTCCTTCTAATTTACTGCACATGGAATTAACTCGCACACAAGTACACAAATATGTGTTTTCAAACTGTTATGGTTAGGCTTTGCATGTAGATGTAGTTCAAATTTGCAGGACAGTCATTAAATGGCTAGAGAATCACCTAAATGTCTTTAAAAGGTCAAATGACCCCTAGAATTTTCCAAATTTTCACATTACAGTTGTAGTAGTGCATGTTAAACGTAGAAAAAATTTGAAAGCCGTAAGAGGAAGCTATCTCATGTTCGTCATCAAACATGCATTGTTCCCTCTCGGAACCACGAGCCTTCGTTCTAGTGAGTTGCTCCGGTTTGTGAGGGGTGTGTGTCCAAACTTCCGTGAAACATGCCAATTTTTTACCACATAACCTTGGTGGCATGACATTACATCAACCAAGGTTTCATGTGTTTCTGATCATTTTTTAATTTTTTGGAATTTATATGCCATGGCACTCCATGCAGAAATATGCATGTGTCCATGTCGTGAGACCAATATGTTTGAAAATTCCTTCTAATTTACTGCACATGGAATTAACTCGCACACAATTACACAAATATGATTTTTCAAACCGTTATGGTTAGACGTTGCATGTATATGTAGTTCAAATTTGAATTACGGTCATTGCATGGCTAGAAAATCACGTAAATGTCTTTAAAAGGTCAAATGACCCCTGAAATTTTCCAAAATTTCACATGACTGTTGTATTAGTGCACGTTACACGTAGAAAAAATTTGAAGGCTGTAAGAGGAAGCTATCTCCCGTTCGTCATAAAAATGCATTGTTCCCTCTCAGAACCACGAGCCTTCTAGTGAATTGCTCCGGTTTGTGAGGGGTGTATTTTCAAACTTTCGTCACACACGCCAAATTTTTTATCACATCATCTTGGTGGCATGACATTACATCAACCAAGGTTTCACGTGTTTCTGATATTTTTTTAATTTTTTGGAATTTAAATGCCATGGCACTCCATCCTTAATTGTGTCATAGCGATAGACCAATATGTTTGAAAATTCCTTCCAATTTACTGCACATGGAATTAAATCGCACACAAGTACACAAAATATGATTTTTCAAACTGTTATGGTTAGCTGTTGCATGTACATGTAGTTCAAATTTCAATTACGGTCATTAAATGGCTAGAAATTTACTTAAATGTCTTAAAAGGTTTTATGACCCCTGAAATTTTCCAAAATTTGACATGACAGTTGTATTAGTACTACAAATTATCTCATACATTTAAAACACCATCCGTTGCCACTTTACTCCAAATTCGTCTTCCATAGCTAATAAAAAATATCTACAACATCACACAGTTTTTTTCTAGGAACCATTTACGATGAGAATATCTAGGTCTATTTAAGTCTTCCTCCTTAAGCTTCGCCGGCTCGTCTGCTCCAGTGCCGGCAACCCACGAATCCATGAATCACGATCCCCATTCCCGCACCCCCTTCTTGCAAAGATGACACCGTGGAAACGCTTCGTGAAGACTCGTACGATTGTCGCGTCCCCCCCGAGCGCCGCCGCCTGCGCTGAGAGCGCGGCCGCCTACGCCAAGAGTGTCGCCGCATCCGCATTGAGCGCGGCTGCTTCCGCCGAGAGGGTGTCTGCGGTAGCCGACAGGGCAGCAGCAGCAGCCGAGACGGCTCCAGTTGCTGCTGCGACGACGGCTGCAAACGCCGAGAGCGCTCGAGCTGCCGTCCGTGCCGCCGATGTCGCCCTGGCCCGGGTCGAGGCCATCCACGCCAAGATCGAGGATGCACACGGCAAGATATTCCAGGCCACCTCGGACTCCAGCATGCAACCCACGTCCGAAAAGGCGGCGGCGGCCATGGAGCACCTGCTTCCTCATGAGGTCGCCAAGCGGGAACTAGAGATGCAGAAGGCGGCGGAGATCGAGGAGCACCGGGAGGAGGAGTTGCGCATGGTCGAGGTCGAGGTAGAGAAGAGTCAGTCCATCGAGGAATCGACGGTGGAGTACCAACGCGAGCTCTGGTGCAGCCACTACAACAAGTACTAAAACCTTGAGGCTGGCGCCGAGGACGAGAACAAGGACGAGGACGCGGTCGACTTCAGCAGGGGGGGCGCAGAGTCCACCAACAGCAGCATGTTGCCAGGACAAGTCATCGACGTCTCATCTCACACCGGCGATGCATAGGCCGGCGCAGCCGTGGATTTGTTAAAATTATGCATACTTAGGCTTTCTTTTTAACGCTGGTCTTTTGTTAGAGCAATGTTTAGGTCAACTGGCTCTGTTTAATTACTAAAATTGTTGATTCTATGACTGTGGTCTGTCTGTTGTACGCTGTTTTGTGTGCCCAAATTAGCAAGCGATGTTAAATTATGCAATGACGAACCCGGGGAAATTTCCACCAAAATTTGAATTATCAAACTCATCCCATGCGCGTAAAGCGGAAGAATCGTTTGCGATGCACACAATCGTTCAAAGTGAATGGTCCGGTAGCGCCGTGTGCAAAGTTTCCCTCCACATTTCCAAAATTTTGGCCTACCACCAAAATATCTACCCCGCCCCCTCCCCCTTCCCCACCCCCTTTTCTTCCCGACCACAAGTCACATTTCCCCTGTTTCCTCCTTCCTTCCTTCCTAAGCTGTAGCCGCTTCCTCGCTCTCGTTGTCTCGCATCCTACCGCCGGGGTCGCCATGGTCTTCTTCAAAGACCTCTCCAGTGGTTCCTCCTCCGGCGACGACTCCTTCACCACCCAGGTATGCCTCTCTTCTCTCTCTTGGGCTATGACTTGGAATGAAAGATTTTTACCCGGCGGTCGATTTGAGTCATTTCTTCCTCTTGTAGGTCCCTAGGACCATCGGTGGCAATGAATGGAGCAGGGTGGCTGAAGATCTATCTGCTCGTTGTCACCATCAATCTCCATGCGTGAAGCTAGTTACGTTTGAATCTGTGGACAGTGGGAGGAAGTTTCTGGCATGTGCAGAGAAGGTTAGACCCTCTTTCGTTGTTACAAATCATTTGTTATATGTGATTCAGACACTATCACGGTCCCAACCCATTCATACCACACCTTCAACCAAACGCATCCTAAGACAGTGTCACATTTTGTACCTAGTATCTAAAATTGTTGCCATCTCATCAGCGGTGCCATTAGAAAATTATTTGGCACGGCTTCAGCAGTTTGTGCAGCCAACTTTGGTCCACACATCCGAGCAGCCAAGCAGTAAAATACTAAATCTTTATGGCACGAAGGAACTGGGCATCGAAGCAACTAGGTGCTCCGGAGTCCGGGTCCCTGATTCTTTTCCACTGCATCGGCTCGCCAGTGCAGGGCACCGGTGCGAGATGTAGCAACAGTTGTCTTTACACCAGTTTTGGCATACATAGTGGACGGCCTTAGTGCTATTAGTTCTATGTTACTAAATTTGTGCATGTACACACCTGTTAGTATCAATTTGCTATCATCCAAACACTGTCGCTATGCCGTTGCAGTTATATTTACCTTCCTCATAAAATGTTCAATTTGTTATTTATTGTACATGAGTAAGAACTTGTAGCGCTGTTGTAGTTAATTATAGCTTCTGATGTTCCAGAATTTGGTTGTTGTCTCAGTAGCAATTAATTCATTTGCACATTAATCTTTTTGAGAAGATATGTCATAATTAACATGTTTCTTCAATTTTTCAAAATAAGCATTGGTGATTTTCTATGTTTCTATAAACCCATTTCCCCTACAATTGTTACTGATCTAGTTTTAAATATTATAGGATGAACGGAAGTGTTCTTACTTGGAGTGGGTTGATCAAGAGCGGCCACACTCTTTTAAGACGTGCCTAGAGAAACTCTGGAGCATGTATGAGGAAGAGAACAGAGAAAGTGTTGTCAACGCTGTAGAATATTTGAAGATGTGGGATAAAAAGAGGAAGGTGGAGAATGAGCTCAGATTTTTTAAATCGGACTTTGCTAAGATGGTGTTGGCCAGTGCAAAACAGGTTCTTACTGAACTAAAAGTAGAGGTGGATAAGACGAGCCTGGATGATCTCGATTAGGGAAATGAATATATTGTTCTAATACTGTTCTTATGAAGTTGAACTAGCTATATGTTGTACTGTGTTGTTTTCATGTAGCTATCGTATTGTGATGTTAAAATATATTTATGTGCCTAATATGAAATTGGCAAACAACTATTTGATATGAAATGTGAATTTGCGTAATACTGGAATTATTAATTGTAAACTAATAAACATGCTAAATGTGTGATGGAACTTTGCAAAAGGTTCTAGCAGTAAAAGCGCTTGTCATGGATAGCCCGATGCCACACAGTTTTCTTCATGAAATCGTGTGTGATGTAGTTGATAAAAGCAAACAGTTAACCAAGGCAGAGCGTGTGTGATAGTTACACCTTTCACACACGAGCCTACACATAAAACTGTGTGGGATGTACATACGAACGGAAACGTTTTCCCTGGATTGACTGTGTGGGATGTACATAAGAATCAAAATGTATTCCTTGGATTGACTGTGTGTGATATACATACGAACGGAAACATTTTCCCTGGATTGACTGTGTGGGATGTACATAAGAACGGAAATGTATTCCTTGGATTGACTGTGTATGATATACATACGGACGGGGATGTTTTTCTGGGATTCACCGTGTGGGATGTACATACGAACGGAAATGATTGGGTTTCGATGCCTCGCCCGATCGCACACGAGCTCATTTTGCCCCAGCCTGAGGAGGGCCTATCCCCGACGATTTCTAGGTCATGTGGGAAAGACCCCCCTATCGCCCACACTCACTTGGCGATGGTTCCAAATGCCATCGCGGAAAGGGGTTAAAAATTGTTTGTATAGCAGCGACGCGTACCAGTGGACGTTCAGCGTTTGGCGGGTCGTATTGCGGCTTTGAGCTAGTTCATAAGCCGCCTGGGAGAGAAGGCTATCCCTTTATACCAGATGATGAAGAAAACGGATCACTTTGTCTGGAGTGATGCTGCTAATCAGGCGTTCGAGGCGCTTAAAAAGCAGTTGGCTGAGCCATCGGTTCTTGCGGCTCCTATTGACAAGGAGCCCTTGCTTTTATATGTGGCTGCTAACAGCAGGGCCGTCGGCGTAGCGGTTGTGGTGGAAAGGAAGGAGTCAGGCAAGGAATATCCGGTTCAGAGGCTGGTTTACTATGTCAGTGAGGTACTAATTATTGAATCTAAGCAGAGGTACCCACATTGGCAGAAGCTGGTTTATGGAATGTTCATGGCTAGTCGAAAGTTGAAGCAGTACTTCCTTGGTCATCCCATCACTGTGGTCAGTTCTGCTCCCTTAGGGGATATTATTCAAAACAGAGAAGCCACAGGCCGGGTGGGCAAGTGGGCCATTGAGCTTGGACCACATGGTTTCAAATATATGCCTCGGAAAGCTATCAAGTCTCAAGCACTTGTGGATTTTATCAATGACTGGACAGAGCTGCAGATGCCTAAGGAGAAGCCTCATAGCACGTATTGGACTATTCATTTTGATGGATCCAGGCAGTTGGAAGGCTCGGGGGCTGGAGTTATTTTGACTTCCCCATGAGGTGATAAGTTTTGCTATGTTTTAATGTTGATGTTCCCTTGTACTAACAATGCAGCTGAATATGAGGCCTTGCTCCATGGTCTTCGGATGGCCAAAGAGATGAATCTAAGTCGGGTGAGGTGCTTTGGCGATTCAGATCTGGTGGCTCAGCAAGTCTCAGGAACTTGGGATTCCAAAGACCCGCTCATGGTGGCTTATCGCTGGGCGGTTGATGCTATTGCTGGTCATTTCAAGGGTTATCAAGTGGAACATGTTGATCGCAGGAAAAATGAGGCGGCTGATGCTTTAAGTCAGCTGGGGTCTCAGCGTAAGCCGGTGCCACCTAATGTTTTTCTTGATATTCTGAATAACCCTCGGTTAAATTGCCTACGGAAGAGGATCTTGATATCCCTGACCCGGAAGCACAGCTGGTGGCGGCTCTTCATGCCATTCCTGATTGGACAGTTCCATATTTGGCTTATATGACCCGCGGTGAGTTACCTGAGGATGAAACTTTGGCCAGGCAAATAACCCGGAGGTCTAAGTCAATGACCATTGTCAATGGCGAGTTACACTGATGCAGTGTCACAGGTGTGTTTCAGCGATGTATCTCTCCTGAAGAGGGCCGTGAAATTCTAAGGGAGATTCATGAAGGAGATTGTGGACATCATGCCGGCTCTAAGTCTCTTGTAGCTAAGGCTTTTCGTCATGGGTTTTAGTGGCCGGCGGCTCATGCTGATGTAGAGGATCTGGTTAGCAAGTGCGATGGTTGCCAGAAATTTTCCAGACGAGCTCATGTGCCAGCTCAAGAATTGAGGATGATTCCAATTACTTGGCCATTTGCAGTCTGGGGTCTTGATATGGTTGTACCTTTTAAAAGATCCAAGGACAAAAAGACTCACCCCTTGGTGGCAGTTGACAAGTTTACGAAGTGGGTTGAGGCAGAGCCGGTCAGCAAGTGTGACGCGGAAACGGCGGTTCAATTCATCAAAAAGGTGATTTTCCATTTTGGCTAGCCTCATAGCATCATAACTAATAATGGTACTAACCTGTCCAAGGGTGCCATGAAAGAATTCTGTCAACGAGAACATATTCGTCTTGACGTCTCATCAGTGGCTCACCCCCAGTCCAATTGTCAAGCCAAAAGGGCCAATCAAGAAATCTTGAGAGGCATAAAGACCCGGCTTATGGTCCCTTTGCAGAGGACGCCGGGTTGTTGGGTTGAGGAGTTGCCCTCAGTGCTTTGGAGTATAAATACTAACCCCAACAGATCCACGGGTTATACGCCTTTCTTCATGGTTTACGGAGCAGAGGCGGTTCTTTCCAGTGACATCCGTCATGACTCGCCCCGTCTGGCGGCTTATGTTGAAGCTGATAATGAAAAAGCACATCAGGATGATCTTGACCTTCTGGATGAGGAGCGTGATCATGTGGCGGCTCGTTTAGCGATTTACCAGCAAGATCTATGTCGTTATCATAGCCGTCGGGTTAAAACCCGGACCTTTCAAGAAGGTGACTTGGTGCTCCGGCTCATCCAGGATCAGACAGATATCCACAAATTATCCCCACCTTGGGAAGGTCCTTTTGTGGTCAGCAAAAACTTGAACAACGGGTCATACTACCTCATTGATATTCGAGATCACAAGGACTCACACACATCAGAGGAGGAGACCCGCCAGCCTTGGAACATTGCTCATCTTCGGCCTTATTACACTTGAGACATTGGCTCTTGTGTTGTACATATTTTCATCAATGTATATATTATGATCAGTATACTAATGTCAGCATCCTTGATAATTCAGGGCCTCTATCGTTTCATTTCTGAGTATCTGAGTCTTTATTGTCAATTCATAAGATCACATAGGGGCTTCCTACTCACCGAGCATAGCTGTGACTACCCTTTGATCCGGCTTATATACCTTGTTGCAAACGACTTGGGGGCTTTCTGCCTAAGTTAAAAGGTTACCAAAGAGAACTTGCTACAATGTGCAGTTCAAACATAGGTAACCTGCCTTGATGGCTTATTATAGGTCACTTGGGGGCTTCCTGTTCAATGAACATAGCTATATTTACCCTTTTGATCAGCTTGAACGCCAGGTGTATTCACCAAATCCCGGGTTATGCTGCCTTGTATGTCTGCCACTCCGCCCAGGTAATCCTGGAATGACCCGCGGTACTCTTGACAATCAATCTTATAAAGACTTTTGAACTTTTCAAAGTTAAAACGGCGGTTGGTCATGTGAGGCCCGGCTTACAGGTTTGAATAAAGGATTAACTCAGTGGTTGTGCGGCCCATGAACAACACTTGATATTGAGGCTTGGCAGACTATGAAAGCCTTGTTTTTCTGATTGCTTATTTTCTTTGAACATTGTTTGGGTTTATATTCTTGTACCATTGACATATGGTTTAAAACGATTCAGGCCATGTAGCCTTAATCCTTATGGCTCATATTTGAGCGTATCTGGGATTCTGATAACCCGGTCTGGCTTTGGACGATAAGTCGCCAGTATATATTGATTGTGCACTTGGAGTTATGCGCTCTAAGTTTTTGGGCTGTTACTCTTACTGCATATGGCGATGTAAGCCGGCGGTATGAACCAATTTCACAGGTATGTTTTTACTTGTTACATGAATATGCGAGGTTTTATAACCTGCCCTGGTTATGGACTATATAGTCACCAGAAAATTTTTATATGGGACATCATGACCCGCCCTGGTGTAAACCGCCAGGGCACATGTTATCTGCTTGTGTGCAGGGAATATAATAACATGATATACATGCTTGATAATGTTATGAGCATAAACAACAGATCTTCCAACATCAGATCGGCGGTTTAAAGTGTTATGCAGATAAACATGTACGATGGCATGGCAGATCATTGTTTTCAGCTAGCCTATTACAAGGCATCATATGGCCCAAAAGAATAAGTGTTTTTTCTGCGGACGAATTCTATGTGGCAGTCTCAGATCCGCCTCGTGGTTCAGTTGCCTTGGTCTTGATGGGTTGAAGCTTCCATTTTATCCAACGCCGGTTCTTCCTCTTCCTCCACTGGCTGGAAATCAGGTGATATCTAGTTGACGCCAGTTATGGCATTGAATACAGCCTCATCATCTATGAGCGTGGATGGATCAATATCAGGGGCAAAAGTGTGCTTACGTGTTGCTGGAATAAGATCCATGACTGGATAAACCGGCACTTTCACTTTTGTGTTTTCAACAGTATAAGCTGCCTGATACTTGGAGAGATCGGTCTCCTCCACCAACTTGCTTGCCAAAGGACGCATTTCCCTTACAATTTTGGTGAAGTCATATGTACTAAAGGGAGACCCATCTTCTTTTAAGCTGGGACAGCCAGTGGCCAATTCCTCCGGGTCAAGCTCTGCCTGCCATGCCTTGGCCCGGCTCAGGTCGGTGATGGCACCAGCTCTGGCGGCTGATCGCATTATCTCCTCCACCCTTTGAGGTACGACTGACAGTTTGTCCAGTGTTTCTCTGATAAGGGAAGGTGGCTGCTCAGTATGCGAGACGGCAGCTATAGCTCGTTGAGCGCCGGTATATAACTGCTCCACAAGCGTGTATGCAACCTTCAGCTTCACGCGCATGTCTGGGCCAAGGTTGGAAATTCTGGAGCCTGCATTAGCAAAAATATTGATAAACCGGCTAATGATTGTTAAACGTTGGAGGTGAAAGATTGAAGTGCAATATTACTTACCAAAGATGGCGGCTGTCATACTATTGATTTGATGCTTCAAGCCGGATAACTCATCACTCATCGGCTTAAGAGCAGCCTCATCATCTTCCGCTCTTTTTAACAGAGCCGCCTTCTCAGTGTCCCAGCTGTTTCTTTCGGCGGTGAAATCCTTTTTCAGCTTCTCGATGTTTTCCAAAGCGGTCTTTAGTTCTGATTTGACCTTGGAAGTTTCAGATTGCTAGGTTTGGATGTTCTCTCGCAGATCCACCTCATTCATGTTTAATTCAGCCTGCAAGATAAAGAGATTAAGCAGCAGTATGTGGTTATGATAATCGTCTTATTTAAAGTCCAAAGCATAATACAAGTATTTTACTTGGCACTTGGGGGCAAATGTACATTGCTCTTTTGAAGATAAATCTTTAATGACCCGGCTAAGTTTCTTCAACTACAGCCGGCTCATGGGGGCTACATATTGGGATTTGTTCATAAACATGGCGGGAAGTCCCGGCTTAGCTATGCAGCTTGAACCGGCCCTTGGGGCTACATATGCGGATTTTAGCACTACAATTTAAAGTCCCGGCTACCTTCCAGGTTAAGCTGGCCCTTGGGGACTACTCGTTTTGATTCAACGGTTACAAAATGCTATGACATGTCTACAAGATCAACGAGGCTATCTAAGTCTACAGCATATTCAATTCTTTCATATTCAGTAGACTTGGCGGCTGACAGATATATACTTATATGAGAAGGTTTTGTTAGTGCTTACCTCAAAGCGCTCCTTCATGAGGTTAACCAGACCAGCTTCAAAATCACGGCTGGTGTGAAGGCGGTTTAGATAACCCGCATGAATCTCATGAGCATTGAACTGGGCATAACTCTTCAAATCCAGTTTCCACTTGCCCTTGTCAGCAGCTGAGAATTCTTCTTTGGTGCTGTGTTTAGAGAAGACAGTGGGGTTGCCTGGTGCTGTATAAGCCACCCCAGTAACTATTACGTCTTCAATGTCTTGAGCCGGCAGAGCGGGACTGGGCGGCTTAGCATGAGCCGGGTTAACATCCATGGTGACATGGTGCTCTTCTGGCGGTGGATCATCAATGGCTGTTTCAGAGGTTTGATGCAAAGAAATAGATATTGTCTATTTCTCCGGGTCAGCAGCTTTGGGATCTTCAGCTGGTTTATTCACTTTCAGCTTCTTGCTGGGCTTGGCTATAGCATTGAAAATAAGACACGTGACGGGATTAATATATCAATTGAGTAAGTGTTAAAGCAAACAACCTTAATGTTCTCACCCGGGTACAGTCTTAAAAAGAGGAATCTGAGTTCCAGTTGAGTCGCTGGAAGAAGAGTGAGAAGTTCCCTGATAGTTTGAATCAGAAGGGTTAAGGGGTTGTCGAATAAGGCCTGCCTTTGGAAAAGCTAAGTCAGAAATCTGTGAAACCTCTGCTCGGCGCTTGCGAGGAGCCAGTGTGCTGGGTAAACCGGAGGAGAGAATCCCACCACCACAGTTACGGGTTGTGTGGCGAACTTCATGCTGCTGTTTCATCAAAATGAAGTTGGGATCCAAGTAAGCTAAAGGGTGAGCCTTACTTTCCGGCTCGCTTTGACGAATTTCTGTCTTGGCAGAGGTTCTTAGTCGGAGGAAAGGATAGTTACCTCTTCACCATCTGCATGGCTGGCTTCTGCGTCATCCTGATAGTAATCAATGTCAATAAGATGAACAAAGAAAGAGCCAAGGAAGTCAAGTGCTACCTTCGACTCATCATCCAGAGTAAACGGATCAATTGCATCTACCTTCTTCTTGGCAGGTTTCTTGGTCACCTTGGTTTTGTTCCTGGTCTTCTTGGCCAGTTTATCTTGAAGTTTCTTGCTCCAGAAGGGGGAATCAGCCTGCAGAAAGTTCAAGTGATAATGAGAAGACAGATTGACAAATAATGAGTTAGTGAAAGTTGCGTGAAAATACTTACAGATGGCGGCTTGTTGAGGGTGCAGAAGGGGTTTAGCCCCACTTTACTGCAAGTTTCTAAGCTCTCGTTGAGCAGAGTCTTGGTCATATCGTTGATATGTTTATCTTCTAGACGAATTGGAGAATAACATAGCGGATCTTTGACATCGCCAGTATACTCACACATTAAGCTGGATCGGCGGTTAAGGGCAAGATCCTCCATGCGACCCAGCAACAAACCAGATCGACTCCAGTCAGACCATTGGCCATCAAGGCTCTGATCTTTGAAAATATGGGCATATATTTGGCCCGTTCTTCTGTGCTGATCCACTCTCGGAGAGGATGTCTGTTGCTAAGCCGGTTTTCACGGTAACCCGAGAGAGGATTTTCGCCTTCTAGAGAGGTGTCTTTGCAATAGAACCAAGTCTGGTTCCAGTCTTTAGGATGGCTAGGAGGTGTAGCAGCAGGAAACGTGGCTTCTTTCCGCCTCTGAATTGAAATGTCCCCCTAGTTCTAAGTTGGGCCTGTCCGTGAACTCGGTCTGGCGGTTCAGGTAGTAGAATTCCCTGAACAATTCGACAGTGGGCTCCTGTTGAAGATACACTTCGCAAAAGACTTGGAAGTTGCAAATGTTTGAAACAGAGTTGGGCCCAATATCTTGCGGATGGAGTTGGAAGAAGTGCAGCGCATCACGAAAGAATTTTGAGCCAGGTGGAGTGAACCCCCGGAGCATATGATCAGTAAAAACTACAACTTTGCCTTCTTTTGGGTCAGGGGTGGTCTCAGTTCCTGGGACTCTCGAGTGTATAACATTCTTTGCAGCTAAGACGCCCACCTGAACATGCTCGTTCAGCATCTGTTCGGTAACCCGGGAGGCGACCCAGTTGCATGAGGTAACAGTTTTGGTCAGTTTGTTGATGAAATCCTAAAAGAAAAAATATTGCCGGATTAAGGTTATGTTATTAAGCCGGCTAGTGATCAAAAAGTAAGTGCATTATGCAAGGTCAATTCGTATGCAGAAGAATAAGTGCCATGAAGGTCAGCCTGATTAAACCGGAAGACAATGCTGGGTTATACAGATTGTGAACGTATACTGGCGGCTTAAAAAGGGGACTAATGCTATATGGCGGGTTACGGCTTACCGTATAAGCTGCCCGCACGGTTGAAGTGCGACAGATCTATAGGTGAAATTTTGCTAAGTGATGGACAAACAGGTTCCATAGATCAGTTCTATGATTTTGGATATATAGTAGTTCAGAAAAGAAAATAAATTTTAAACCTAAGGTCGCGGCAGTGGAAGAACTCATGTGCTCGGATGGGATCTTTTACAGAAAAAGAATTTTTTGTGATTGGAAAGGGATGCTAAACTACTATCGTGCGACTTCAGTACCATGTTCAGATCAAACTACGCAATCCAGAAAAGAAAATGAGGAACGGTGAAGAACACCGATGAACGATGGAAACCCTAATGCAGATCTGGTACGGGGAAAAGTGAATACTTACTAACGCTGATGAACAGCGGAGGTGTGCCGCAGTTCTCTGGTCCGTTCAGGTCGATGCAGCGGCCAAAGTTGAGGACGCTGGAGGAAGACGGCGGCGGCGAAGCTCGGGTTTGCTGAGGCGTCGCAAGGAGGAAGACGAAGACGAGGGGGCAAGGTAAAAGTGAAAAGAAGGCCCCCTGTCCCTATTTATAAGGAAGTGGATAGATGGCATGCGCAGGAATCGAGGAGGCTGAAAAATGGTTATGTGGCTATGTGGACGCCTCGATTTTCGGGAGGTCCATTAAGATAAAGATCTGTTGAGATGTCCTCGGCTTTGTGCGAAGTTAATGCGCAATGATGTCATGGTGGGTTAACACGGTTCTATGAGGTGACGTCATGGCGGGTTATAACAAGCTCATGAGGAATTGATGATGGAAGATTCTGCTGAGTCAAGTGTTGAAGATTGATGTGAACAAGTTCAAATCAACCTGGGGCCTAATGTTGGGGATATGACCCGCCCAGAAGGGGTCAGGTCATGCCATTGGCGACTTAAATATGAAGAGGCCCATTAAGGTCCAAGAGGATATGAAGATGGCGGTTCAAGAGGCAAGCTTATTGAAGGCCCAAGACCCATAGGAGACTTGAGACCCAAAGGAATGAGCCGCCATATGTTTAACTTGTACTGTAAGACAAGCTTAGTTAGAAACCGACCTGGTCACGTTTGTGTGAGCCGGCCGGGACTCTGTATGCCGCCGGGCATCAACCTGTATATAAAAGGGTGACCCGGCGGCGGGTTAACTCAAGTAACAATCAATCGAGAGCTATGTCAAGCGTATTCGCTCCCTGGTAATCGAAACCCAAGCAATACAACCTAAAGCAGGAGTAGGCTTTTACCTCATTGAGAGGGGCCGAACCTGGGTAAACTCTCTGTGTCCTTTGTCATGTTTAACCACTTCAAGCTAACCTAGTTGCGATGGCTCTACACCTAAGTCCTTTTACTAGGGCATCTGCCGTGTTAAGTCCACGACAGATTATATGCACTGGGAGTAGAAGAACTGTCCATTTTCTTCACATGGCCAATATAAGGGACATGTTAAAGCTTGCACAATCATACTTGGAGTTGTGGCATCACAAGATCTCTAGATTTGTCACTCTTTTTTCATCATGGCATGTTCTCACAATGGCATCAACGTGCTTCAGCGCTCTCCGGTGTTCGTGAGGCTTTCAGAAGGCAACTCCCGAGAGGTCAACTTTGAGATCAAGGGCCATCCATACAACAAGAGATACTGCCTAGCTGATGGTATCTATCCTTAGTGGTCAACTATTGTGAAGACAATCTTCGAGCCCTAAGGAGAGAAGAGGGCTATGTTTGCCCAAGAAGAAGACAGTGCTAGGAAGGATGTGGAGCGTACTTTTGGTGTGCTTCAATCTCGATGGGCTCTTGTTCGGTACCCTGCTACAACATGGAGCAGTCAAAGGATATGGGAGGTGATGACTGTTTGTGTGATCATGCACAACATGATCGTAGAGGATGAGTGTGATGACAACATATATGATCAAGGATGAGATTAGCAGGGTGAAAACGTTGAGCCTGAGATTGTAACGGCAATGTATGCACAGTTCATCCAATTTCATCAAGAAATGTGTGATTGGACAACTCACATTCAACTTCAAGATGATTTGCATGAGTATATGTGGACTCACATAGGGGAAAATAGTTGTATCTACTCTTTTTCTTCCAATGTAATAGCTACACTTCTAAATTCATTTGGTTGTAAACTATCTTATTTATATTTATTAGGTTGTAAACTATTAACTATGTGATTTTTATTTGTTTAATAATGTGCAATTCAATTCAGTTGTTATTTGGTTGAGAATGACAATTCGAACAAAAATGGACGGGGCGGACCAAATGGATCGCACTGTTGGATTTGCTGCCCAGGAAAGGGCGGACATGGGACAGACGCCCGCCCTCCTGGTGACCCAAACAGACAGAAAAACAAACAAAACTCGCGACCATTTGAGTCGGCGTGTTGGAGTTGCCCTTATTTCCTTAAATCATTCACCTCCCCATAATGTTTCCACACCAAGCGCTTACCTCATGACATCCTCGTAGTCAATGCATGCCTTCCCCCAAACTTGTGTCGTTTGACTAGATGGGATGCGGTTGCGAAGTTCGACGAGCTGTCGTTTTGCTACAAGGTCACCGCTCGTCGGTGCTGCTGCAAGGGCTGGCAGGGAGATGTGACGGGGTGCCGCAAGCCCAGTTGCCATAGTTGCTTGCAACTTGGGGACTCCATGGTTGTTCCTGCCCTCGTCCTTGGCCCGCGCGATTGGATACTGCAACCTGCGAGGCTGGGAGCTGTAATTGGCGGGGTCGGAAGCTATGACCAGCTCATGGCCATGCTGCGACGGGGCTCCTGCTAGGCTACATGCGACGACGTGTGGTGCTACCAACTGTGTTAACGGTTGCTGCGATTGGCCGTCGTCGATGTTGGGACTCCTCACCGACAATGCTACAATCCTCACCAATGATGTTGCAGCCGACAACGAAACTCTACGATCGGCAGACGAATATGCTGCAACCGGCCATGGTGAAGTTGTGGCCGGTAACGACATTATTGCAATGGCTATATCCAGCGACCGAGAAGTTCTAACCTGCAGACGACACTACTACAACCGGCAACCCACTCTGCTACGAGCCAACCGACAGTGGGACGAGTCTGTGGGCACACGTGGCTGGCCTAACAGCTAGTGGGGCTGACTATCGGTCAGGGGAGGGACAAGATGGGGCTGCGAGCTTTATGGGTTGCTGGCCGCAGGATAGGACATGACCTGCGCAGGGCAGTTTGGCTTCCCGCCTTGGGCAGGAGGGAGATACTCGTGCGGGGAAATGTATGTGACGAAGGGATGATGCAGGGGACATAATCTAGATGTTATAGGCATCCTAATCCTATGGAGTGGAACACAACCAATATAGCGCTCGGGACGGTCGGCGAGCGCCTAGCAATGCCCTTTTTCTTAGGTTAATCGGGAGCAACTAGTATATATTATGTGTTTCGGTAAGAATAGAAAAAAGCAAACTCATCTATCAGACAAGAGATCGACGGTACATATTGTGTTGAAGGGGTCTAATCCCACTTCATGTACATTTCATACGGCGTGAAACAGACATTGAAGCCAACACAATACCACAACTAAGTCAAAGCAGTGATCCACATGATGCTGATGGATCCTAGGACGTGTATAAATCAAGCACAGAGACGGAGATATCACAGAGATAGCAAGTTCAATTAACAATTAGAACTATAAAAAAAATAGTTTTGTTAAGTCTCAGTCGAATGAGAGTTCGTTATGTCTCAGTCGATGCTATATCCATTTGAACTTGAATGGAGATTGGTTCAAAATTTTCTTTTCATTTTTTCTTCTTATATACTATGTCACTTGACTTAGACTTAGTTAAGTCTCAGTCGATTCAGACCTAGCCACACCCATGAAAAAAGGCCCATAAAATAAGAATTATACGAACATAAGCATCCCTTGATGGGAAAAGTGCCCCCCTAGTCACGCGCTCGAGCGGCTCCAGAGACCTCCTCCATCCCTAGCCAGCAGCACACCCACCACAGATCTCTCCTCGTCGCCGTTGCTGCCGGCCACAAGCGGCAGTGGCGACGTTGCCCTTCCCACCGAAGGTGGAGGGTGTGTGCATGGGCATAGCCAGGCCCCGGGCCATGGCCTGGGGCGTGGAAGTAAAACACTTCTTTTATTGTAGCTACAGTAGTGTAGCTACAGTATTTACTATTCCAACAAAGCTGGCCCGAGGCATAGCTATGTCTAGGCTACGACACTGGGTGTGTGGTGGCTCCCAGCTACCTTCTGTGTGAGCACCGGACGGCGGCATCAAGCGAAGTTGGTTTCGCGGCGGCGGCGCTCGTCGTGGTGGGGTGCAGTGCAGTTGTTCGGGCGGTCATCTGGCATCTGCGCGTTGCGTCAGGTGGGGCGCTTCAGTGGGATGAGCATCTGCGTCCCGTCCAGTGAACTGGATCTGGCGGGTTCATCCCCTGATCCGTAAGGCCAACTCCACCGCGCGACCCCATCTTGTCCGGGTGTGTTCGTTTGGGGTAGAACGGACGAATAGCGCGGCCCAACACGCGGCCCCAAACGGACAAATGTCCGGATTCCGTCCGTTTTTGACCCATCCCCGACCTAAACTTGCGCCAAGTTTGGGGTCAAACGGACATCGCGCGGACGGGCTCGCCGCACGCCCTTGTCCTCCCATGGCCCGCCTGTCGGGGACACTAGCAGTCCCTTCGCTTCCAACGCCTCCCCCCTCTCCCCGCTCCGCCCCCTCCTCGGCGCCGCCGCTATTCTCCGGCCGCCTCCTCACTGCGCAGGCCAAGGCTGTTCATACCAAACAACGTCTCGACATGGCCGCCAACACGCCCGCGCTTTCGCCGTAGTTTTGGCCGTCGATCGAAGGAGGTTTGGTCGTCGCCGTCGTAGACGGTGGCAGAGGGGATACGACCTCCGGTGACGTACCACGGCGGCCGCAGCAGCTTCCGACGAAAGCTCCAGAGCGGCCAGTAGCCGGCCGCCAACCACCCCTGCTGCGTCGACGTGATCATCGCGGCCTCTTTGCCACCATGACCGCAAGGTGTTCAACACTTTTCCCACAAAGGTATGGACAGTGGAGATGAGTTTTTCTTCCACCACTTCATTTGTTCATCGGACGATTCATCGTCGGATGATGAAGATATTATGGTTGGTGCACTGGTCGTTCACGACCACATTCAACGGCAGCTTCCTCGGTACAGGGGGTCAGTCCCGGAGTACTTGAGGCAGCCAACTGCTGCTGATACAAAGAGATTGTTGGCGACCAACGCAGCTAGAGGCTTTCCAGGCATGCTTGGCAGCAAACATTGTATGCACTGGGAGTGGAAGAACTGTCCATTTGCTTGGCAGGGCCAGTACAAGGGCATGTCAAGGCGTGCACTGTCATATTAGAAGCGGTGGCTTCACAGGATCTTTGGATATGGCATTCTTTCTTCGGCATGGCAGGTCTCACAATGATATCAACGTGCCGCGGCGTTCTCCAGTCTTCGCAAGGCTTGCAGAAGGCCACTCCCCACCTGTCAACTTTGAGATCAACGGCCACCAGTACCACAAGGGATACTATCTAGCTTATGGTATATATCCTCAGTGGTCAACTTTTGTGAAGACAATCTCGAAACCCCAAGGTGAGAAGAGAAAGAGATTTGCCCAAATGCAAGAGAGTGCCAGAAAGGATGTGGAACATGCTTTTGGTGTGCTTCAATCCCGGTGGGGTATCGTTCTGCACTGTCATGGGATGAAACGAAGCTTTGGGAGGTTATGAATGCTTGTGTGATCATGCACAACATGATCGTCGAGGACAAGCGTGATAAGAGTGTCTTCGACCAAGGATTTGATTATCAAGGTGAAAATGTTGAGCCCCTGCACCAAGAACCGGCCACATTTGAACAGTGAGCTGCGTGATTGGCACACTCATTTGGATCTTCAAAATGACTTGGTTGAGCACGTGTGGGATCACATTGGCAACCAATAGATGTATTGATTCATTTTATGTTCAGTCAAGACAATTTCGATTTGGTTGTAAAGCTATTTTATTAGAGACAATTTCAATTGGGTCGTAAAACTATTTTTATTTTCAGACAAATATTTGGATGTGCAAACTAGTTTTGATATGAAAATATGGGCATTTTTGGGCCTGGCGGACAGGATGGGGCAAACGGATGCGACCGCGCGCTGGGCGCACGGCCACCGCATCCCAGGACAGGCCCGGACACGACCCCATCGCCCTACCCAAAGGGACAAAATCCGGCCAAACCGGACATCCGTTTGGGGTCGCGCGGTGGAGTTGGTCTAATGTGCTTGGGTCCGGGAGGGGCACAACCTGCGGCTGGTAGTCGTCTTGCTGCCACTCCCTAGGGCAAGGAAGCTTTAGTCGTGCTAGATGCACGGGTTCAGAGGCCGGGTCACATGCCTGACATGCTCTGCCCTCGCTGCCGACTCGACGACCGGCCTTTGGTCCTGAATTGTTGTTGGGAAGCCGTCATCGTTCATTCGACTCGACATGGTTGCCTTGCCCTAATTTAGACCGAGACAACTTGGTTGTGGTGATCTAAAATCTGGTCGGCTAGTGGTGGTGGTTGCAGACTTCTACAGCGACCCCCTATGGCTCAACGACGGCGATGGTCACCGAAAGGTCTTCGGAAAGGTTCATCCTTCAGATTTGATGGTTGACTTCGACGGGGAGATGCAAACTATGACAGCTTGATGTAGAGGTATGGCTGTGCAGCGGCGGTGGTTTCATGCCGTATATATGTAGCTACTAGGATATGGAGAAGTGGTGACGACAACACATGAGTGATTTGATGGTGGTGCTTTGTGCATCCAGTCTCGAGTTTCGGGGTGAAAGCCTATGCTTAACACAAGGTGGTAATACCTGGCATTGTCAGTGGTTTTTTACATCATTACCTTGTTGAAGGCATTGCTCGAATATGCTTAGACTGATTTTTCAAGGTGAAAACCTAGATTCTTGCCTTGTTGGTTGAATCCGGTGACGGCGGTGCTTGAGCATCGCTCCCTTTTTGAAGGCGTTGTTGTTGAAGAACCTCGTCATTTGTGTGATGTCATGAGAAGCTTGGTGCGGATATGATCATTGTTGTAGTTTGCCAATCACGGATACGATCGCTTGTTTTTTTCTCTCGCCTACGCGTAGCTTTGGTCTTATATGACTTTGCTATTTGCCAGCGTGTTTGTGTGTGTTTGTGCTGGGTGTGTGCATCCTAACTATGCAGAGCTTGAATGTATACTCATTACATTTGTATTTTCTTGATGCTTCATTATGAGGCAATAAAATCCACCCCTTTGTAGAAAACATAAGCATCCCTCACCGACGGGGTCGAGGAAGAAGAACAGGCATGTGCGGCCACTGAGTTGCGTCCTCTCAAACATCTTCGTGCTGCGGATCTTCTTCTGCCTAGTCAGGAATACTCATGGTCCAGCACGGTGAAGGCCACATGGTGCCCTGGGAAGGAGACCGCGGCATGCAGCGGCAGCTGGATCCCGGACTATGAAGTGAAGCTCGATGTCGCCCCCCGGTTAGGCGAAGCTAGATGATGACTGAGGGCGTGTTTGGGACCTCTCCGTGGCCGAAAAATCTTCAGGGCTGTTTGGATTGTGACTACCTTTGCCATATATTGCCACATGATTTTTACCACACTTGCCTTACTTGAGTTGCTCAAATTGTTATCCATACTTTGGTTTGCCTAAGGGAATCTTGCCACACTTTTTGTGTCTATGACATGTGGGGTTCACTGCTCATAAAAAAATTCTTGCCTTAGGTGTGGCTAGAACCAAACACCTACCAAACTTGGTCAAACTTGCCTAAGGTAAGGTGTGGCAAAGTGTGGCAAGGTGTGGCTAGGAACCAAAGAGCCCCTTCAACTCCAACGCCACAAATCCAGCTCCAGCTTCTCACGATAATGGATGAATAAACGAGACACAATCAAGGAGGGGCAGGGATTTCCTTCTGGCAGCAAGACTCGCGACGGCCCTGCCGCGTCACTCACTCGGCAACTGAACTTTCCTCGTTGTTTTCTCACGAGTTATGCGCAACATGGCCTAGTGACCGGTTTTATTAATTAAAACGAAATTTTATTCATTAGCAATAACCACTACATCGTTTGTGAGAAACATTAAAATTTCACTAATAGGCTCCTCAAACCAATCCGAAGTCGAAAAAAATCTAGCTAATCTGGAAAGTTCATGTGCTACTTTATTTGCCTCTCTATTACAATGTTCGAATTTAGTCATGATAAAATCACAAGCATAGTGATAGCAGTCATCGAAGATTGACGCCGCCGCTCCTGTTGACTGTCCTCCGTCCTGCATGGTCTCAGTCACCTCCAAATTGCCAGAGTTGATGATTAGGCATTTACATCCGCCCTTTGCGCTAAATTTAGGCCAAATATGAGAGCTAAGGCCTCCGCCATGAGAACATCCGCGCAGTAGTCTATCTTTTCATTCCCTCCTGCAATAAACCTACCATTGTTATCTCTCAATACTGCCCCCATCGTACCCTCCAACAAGTCATGGTCAAAAGAGGCGTCAACATTGAGTTTCACAAAGCCCCTAGGAGGACATTGCCAACCTCCCTTTTTCATGGACACCTTTGAAGACGATGCATTTACAAAATTATATGTAAGAGCTATGATCCCCATTGAGATCTGATTCACATTTTGAGTTAATTCCTTGTGCACTAATTTCCGTCTTTCCCACCATAGATACCAAGCTGAGATAGCTATCATTTCTCGAACATTTTCGTACCCCATAATGCGCAGGTCTTGATCTGGAAGGAGTAATAGGTATCCCAATGTTGCCTCTCCAGCACGATCAATCTCACAAGCTCTCAAATAATCATATCCAACCCTAGCCTTTTCCGAACCTCCTTCGCTTTTCTACATAGGAAAAGCAAGTGCTTCGTATCTTCTACACCCCGAGAGCAGGTAGGGCAAGAGGGCGAGACCTTCATGTGTCTATTAGTGAGTGTTGCCCGACATGGGAGAGTGCTATGTAGTGTCCACCATAAAAAAATTTGACTTTAGCCGGACAAGATAACTTCCATATCTGACACCATATATGGTTAGGTGTGCTCCATCCCATCCCGTTGGAATATTTTAGTTTGCTCACATACTGATAGTTCCACTCCACAGAGTAAGCAGACCGTACCGAAAACATACCATTTTTCGTATAACTCCAGGCAATAAAATCTGTCATATTATGTTGCGAAATTGGGATTGAAAGAATGCGTTGTGCGTCAATGGCCTAGTGACCGGTTGACTGTTCAACCTTCTCTGAGTAAGCTGTGGAAGTGATTGTTGGGAATTAGCACACAAATGCACTTGTGGTTAACTGATAACTGCAGCGGAAACAAGTAATCTCAGCACCACATCATGTACTAACTCAAGGATCGTTGCTTAGCACGGAAGGAAACATATGCAGTAGCATATATGGAGGCAGAAAATGTTACTCAGCAGGCAAGACACTCCTCAGCCTAGTGTCTTGTGGTAGGAGTAAGTTTCTGGACAGCACCAACCATCAACAAGGAGACACCAGATTTTTACGTGGAAAACCCCTCAACTTGAGGGAAAAAACCACGGGCCGAAGCCACGCAAATACTCTTCCACTATTATCAAATGTGGGATACAACAAGTTCTTCTCTAGACAGCACTAGAGGATCTCATACATCAAGATTTCTGAATCTTGGATGAACACAACAAGATTTGGGGCTCAAGAACTAGGGATTGGAACAATCTCACCAAAGATGGTGGAACCGAAGCTTGGAGGAGACAAGATAATGGATCTGGACCATCACAACCTTGGGGAGGAGCTCCCTTTTCTTCTTCCTTCAATCTTCCTCTTCTTCCCTTGCTCTCTTGGTTTTCTCTCTTCTTCTCTCTTGGAGGATGAACTAATTTTTGTCACACTTGGTGGTGGCTGCTGGATGGAGGGTAAAGCATCCCCATCCACTCATGTGCAAAGTCCAAAATGACCCTAGGTCATAACCCTAATGGGTAGTGGGCTTCTGCACCTCTTTGGGCTGCCTAAAAGGCCTCAAATGGTCATCTCCTCACGACCCACATGAGGAGGATATCCCAACAAATCTCCCCCTCCGACTCATGAGGGGGGCACCGCCATGCCCGCTACCTTGCAACATGCTTGTAGCTTCTCATTTGGCAATATCTTGGTGATCATATCCGAACCATTGTCGTCGGTATGGATCTTCTCAAGTTTCAGCAACTTGGAACTCACAACATCTCGAATCCAATGGTACCTCACATCAATGTGCTTGGTTCGAGAGTGATAGCTTGAATTCTTGGCAAGATGAATGTCACTCTGATTGTCACAAAACAGAACATACTTCTCTTGCTTCATGCCGAGCTCTTGCAAGAAGTTCTTCATCCACAAAACTTCCTTGCCAGCATCAACTGCTGCAATGTACTCAGCTTCTATAGTTGATGTAGAAACACATTTTTGCAATCTTGATTGCCATGACACTGCTCCCCCTGCATAAGTCATCAGGTATCCGGATGTGAACTTCCTACGATCCTTGTTACCTGCGTAATCTGCATCTGTATAGCCCTGCAATACAGGATCACCATTTCCAAAGCACAGACAAGATGTAGAAGTACCCTTGAGATACCTGAGAATCCACTTCACTGCTTCGCAGTGAGTTTTACCTAGATTTGTCATGAACCGGCTAACAACTCCAACTGCATAGGCAATGTCACGCCTAGTGCATACCATGGCATACATCAAACTGCCCACAGCAGATTGGTAAGGTACTTTCCTCATTTCTTCTTTCTCCTTCTTGCTTGTAGGGCATTGTTTTGAATTCAGTTTGTGATGGCCTGCAAGCGGAGAGATAACAGATTTTGCATCTTTCATATTAAACCTTTCAAGTACCTTCTCAATGTATCTTTCCTGTGAGAGCCAAAGCAGCTTCTTTGATCTATCACGGGAGATTTTCATGCCAAGTATTTGCTTAGCTGGTCCTAAATCCTTCATGGCAAATGATTTACTCAGTGCCTTCTTGAGGAGAGCAATCCTCTTTGTGCCATTTCCAACAATCAGCATATCATCAACATACAACAAGAGAATAATGAAGTCACCCTCGGCGTACCTCTTCATAAAGACACAATGATCAGGTTGTGCTTTATGGTAACCAAGCCCAGTCATAAAAGACTCAAACTTCTTGTACCACTGCCGAGGAGCTTGCTTCAAGCCATACAAGCTCTTCTTCAATTTGCAAACTAAGTGCTCCTTGCCTGCAACCATGAATCCCTCTGGCTGCTCCATGTATATCTCCTCCTCTAGGTCACCATGTGAGAATGCAGTCTTCACATCAAGTTGTTCAATTCCCAAGTCCACGGTGGCAGCCATGCCAAGCATAACTCGGATCGAAGACATCTTGACCACCGGAGAGAATATCTCACCATAATCAATGCCCTTTTTCTGACTGAATCCTTTCACAACCAATCTGGCCTTGTACCTTGGATGTGAGGTGTTTTCTTCAGTCTTCACTCTATACACCCACTTGTTCTTGAGTGCTTTCTTGCCTTTTGGCAGATTCACCAACTCAAAAGTATCATTCTCATACAAGGAATTCATCTCATCCTGCATGGCTTCTGACCATTCTTCTTTGTTCTCATCAGACATTGCCTCCTCATAACATGAGGTCTCACCTGCATCTGTCATCAACACATATTGATGTGGTGGATATTTGGAAGAAGGAATGTGAACTCTTTCACTTCTTCTTTGCTGCTGCACTTGTGGTGAATCAGGTGGATTTTTGTTGGCATCATCATTACCAACTTCATCATCATCATCACTTGATGGCTGCTCGCCACTTCGACTTGTACTGCCTTGATCAGTTGCATCTTCACTGTCTTCAGTGTCATCATCTCCCCCATGATTGTCATGCACGAGAGGAGGACGGATTGGATCCATGTCAACCTGAGGTGTGTTGGTCATTGGCTTCTCTGGTTTCCCAATATCTTTTATTGTTTCATCTTCAATGAACACCACATCTCGGCTTCTCACAATCTTCCTATTTACTAGATCCCACAACCTATAGCCAAACTCTTCACTTGGTTGGCTGAGGTAGATGCACTACTTTGTCTTGCTATCAAGCTTGGATCTCTCGTCCCTTGGAACATGTACAAATGCCCTGCAACCAAAGACCTTCAAGTGCTTGTATGACACCTCCTTCCCTGACCAAACTCTCTGAGGAATATCACCTACAAGAGGAACTGAGGGAGATAGGTTAACCACATACATAGCATTCATCAATGCTTCAGCCCAAAATGAATTAGGTAAATGAGCATGAGAGAGCATAGCTGTGACCCTCTCTGTGAGTGTCCTGCTCATCCTCTCTGCAAGACCATTGAGTTGAGGTGTCTTTGGTGGACTCTTCTCAAGCCTGATACCAATCTTTCTGCAATACCTTTCAAAAGGACATCGGTATTAACCACCATTGTCTGATCTCACGCACTTCAATTTCCTGCCAGTTTCTCTTTCAACTTTGGCATGGAACTCCTTGAAGGCTTCAAGCGTCTGGTATTTGTGTTTCAGCACATACACAAAAACCTTTCTGGAATGGTCATCAATAAAAGTCACAAAGTATAATGCTCCACCATGAGATTTTTCAGTCATGGAGCAAACATCAGTGTGCACAATATCAAGAACATTTTCTGCACGATGTGGAGGGAGTGTAAGAAATGCAGCCCTATGTTGTTTGCCAGCAAAACAATGTGCACAGGGTTTCAAGGATATGCCTTTCAACTCAGGGAGGTACTCCATGCGAGCAAGAGCATGCATGCCCTTCTCACTCATATGCCCAAGCCTCTTGTGCCACAATTCAACCGAAGTGTCGTTTTCAACAACATTCAACACCTCATTGCACAACTTGGTTTTAGTCACATAGATATTACCTTGCTTACTTCCTCAAGCCACAATCAAAGAGCCTCTGGTGAGCTTCCATTTTCCTTCACCAAAATAATTAGGATGTTTGATATCATCAAGCTTGCCCACTGACAACAAATTCAGCCTTATGTCGGGAACATGCCTCACATCATCGAGCACCAATCTACAACATGTGTTTGTTTCAATGCATATAGAGCCCTTGCCAACAATTGCTGACGAACCACTATTTCCCATCCTCACTTGGCTAGTAACACCACTAGTGTAAGATGTGAAATACTCCTTGTGTGATGTGATGTGGAAGGATGCACCTGAATCCACAACCCAAATCATGGCATCATCACGAACAACACTATAGCAATCTTCATCTTCAATGACTAGATAGTCCTCATCTGTTGCGGTCATGGCTGAACTGCTCTCAGCCTTTTGCTCGGTTTTCTTTGTGAGTTTCCCCTCTGCAAGCTCTCTTTTGTACTTCCTGCACTCGCTCTTTATGTGTCCCGGATTGCCACAATGAAAGCAAGTAATATCTTTTCTCTATTTTGACTTTGATCTCCCCCTGGATTTGTTTTTGCCTTGCTGAAATCTTGTATTGCTGCGTCCACGGTTCTCATTCTTCCCATGGGTTTCAGCCACATACGCATCAGAAGAAGAGGCATCACCCTTTTCCTTCTTTCTGGCTTCTTCATTCAGCATTCTGTTCTTCACCATCTCCAAAGTCAGCTTCCCATCCGGAGCTGAGTTGCTAAGTGACACAACAAGCGTGTTCTAACTATCAGGCATGGAACTCAGCAACAACAATGCTTGCACCTCATCCTCAAAGTTGATCTTCATGGCTGAAAGTTGATTTATATGGCATTGGAAGACATTCAAGTGCTCAATCACACTTGTGCCACTTGTGCCATCTCGGTACTCAAGCTTTGCAAGTCTTTTGATCACCGAGGCTTTGTTCATTGATGTCTTCCTCTCATACATAGACTCCAACTTCTGCCACATCTCATATGCATTTGTGTCATTTGCAACATGGTGGAAAATATTGTGGTTGATGTACAACCGAATCATACCTACTGCCTTTCTGTGCAACACTCTCCATTCTTCTTTCGGGACACCTGTGGGTATCTTGTCTTTCACAATTGGCTCATACAAATCCTTGCAATAAAGGATGTCTTCCATCATGGGCTTTCATAATGAGTAATTGGAAGAATCAAGTTTTATCATGCCACTTGTAGTAGCGCTTTCTTCCAAAGCCATTGTGAGCAGCACTTCCAGCAACAATCAAGCAACTGGGATTTGCAACCTTCTGAGCAACCAAGGCTCTGAGGCCACTCTGTTGGGAATTAGCACACAAATGCACTTGTGGTTAACTGATAACTGTAGCGGAAACAAGTAATATCAGCACCACATCATGTACTAACTCAAGGATCGTTGCTTAACACGGAAGGAAACATATGAAGCAGCATATATGGAGGCAGAAAATGTTACTCAGCAGGCAAGACACTCCTCAGCCTAGTGTCTTGTGGTAGGAGTAAGTTTCTGGACAGCACCAACCATCAACAAGGAGACACCAGATTTTTACGTGGAAAACCCCTCAACTTGAGGGGGAAAACCACGGGCCGAAGCCACCCAAATCCTCTTCCACTATTATCAAATGTGGGATACAACAAGTTCTTCTCTAGACAGCACTAGAGGATCTCATACATCAAGATTTCTGAATCTTGGATGAACACAACAAGATTTGGGGCTCAAGAACTAGGGATTGGAACAATCTCACCAAATATGGTGGAAATGAAGCTTGGAGGAGACAAGGTTGTGGATCTGGACCATCACAACCTTGGGGAGGAGCTCCCTTTTCTTCTTCCTTCAATCTTCCTCTTCTTCCCTTGCTCTCTTGGTTTTCTCTCTTCTTCTCTCTTGGAGGATGAACTGATTTTCGTCACACTTGGTGGTGGCTGCTGGATGGAGGGTAAAGCATCCCCATCCACTCATGTGCAAAGTCCAAAATGACCCTAGGTCATAACCCTAATGGGTAGTGAGCTTCTGCACCTCTTTGGGCTGCCTAAAAGGCCTCAAATGGTCATCTCCTCACAGCCCACATGAGGAGGATATCCCAACAGTGATCGACCAATTAACCATTTTTTGCGCTGACGTTTTGCATGATTGGGATGCTCCTGTTGAGCTGGCTGGTAGCTAACGAGGAACGTTCACAGCTAGGAGTATTATCTTCCATTCTTTTTGTGGGAACTCACACGAGGAGTATTGTTTTCTTGGCCAGTAAGGTTGAGTCCGATGCTGACCGATGAAGCAGCGTTTTGCACAGGTGTAGAGACCATTCACCGTGGTTGCCAAGCAAGCAGATCTTCGCGGTGCTATATATATGAAGGTACTCGTGCGGCAGCAACTCCTCATCGGCACAGGAGAACAGCCAGCTCTAGGTAAAGAGACGAAACGTGAAGGCTAGAGAGAGGTTTAGTTCCTTCCATATATTACTAGCTGCTCCGGCCATGGGAGACGGCAAGAAATCCAGCTCCGGTCTCTGGTCGACGGTGGTGTCTTGGTTTCGCCCATCCAAGGGCAAGGTGGCGAGCGCCGGCGACCGGACCATGGATATGATCCAGCCAGTGGGATGGTCACGGCGGCCAGACATTTCTCCCGTGCTCACAAAATAAACTTTGGATGATTCTGTCTTCAACGCGTGTGTAGCACTAGTACCTTGTACATAAGAGTCTAAATTGTATTTCAAGCTTCACAGTTAATTATGTTCTATTGAGACCAATAATTGTTCTTGTTTATGCTGCCATTGACAATTATGTTGAGTTTTTTTCTCAAAAGAGGCTAAAACCCCGGGCTTCCACGCATATGGTGCGCACAACCATCTTTATTAAAACAAAAGTATGTGTCGTTAGACATAGTAAACAAACAGGGCCGGCCCTGTATTTCGGGAGGCCCTAGGCGAACTCAAGGACATGGGCCCCCTGTTTTAGATCACTTTCTTTCTTTTTTCTCCTTTTTTCGGCACCCGATAAATGCTTTTTCTTAGGCAAGATGGCAGGCTAATGTCCTAAAATAATAAAGAAAAAAGGATGCAAAGAATTAGAAATTTATACATCGGATGATTGTGACCCTATACATGTACACAACATGACAAAAAATTAGGATGGATCATGGATGAATAGTTGAATACGTACTAAAGTATCAAATAAACTACTGACGTTTAGCTTTGGATGGAATCGGGGGATGGAACAGGAATATGGTACATGGATGGATACGTACTGTATTGCCGCCTTGCCGGATGCCGGATGGCTGAGCGGCACGCGCAACCACGACAACCAGCGGCGGCCGAGGCGCCGAGTGACACGCCAGCGGTCGAGGAGAGGATGAAGTTCTCGCAAAAAAGAAGAAGAAGACGAACCGACGAGGGACGAAGGCACAAGACCAGATCTGCGATTGATTTGTTTCATAGAAGCGAAGCGAGCGGCCGTGTGGCTGGCGTGACGCTTCGCGATCGCTACCTAGGGCACCTAGCTATGGGTCTAGCCCATGTCCTTTCGTTTCTCTTGTATAGTTTTTTGACGCCGATAACTGCCACACGTGTGATGTATCGGGTGGTTGTCTCGCACGCCCTGTGTGGTACCGAGATGATCCCGCCTGCACGACCGCGTCCGGGTGCGCGCAGCCACAGGCCGCACGTCCGGTGTGTGGCAAAATCGCCCACACATCCGGGCAAACGACCGCGCTGCCCGCACGACCCAGCACGCCAGTCATCTCGGCCTCCTTTCGATCCCCAGTCCGACCCGCCGCCGTCTACTACTACCTCTCGATCCCCTACCTCCATCACCTTCGTTCTATAGTTGCCATGGCAACCAGAGCAGATCCATAGCGCCTTCCCACCGCTAACCACCCCCAACCCCTCCCTCCCAAGACAACCAGCTAAAAACAGGTGAATCTCCGATCTCCTTCTGTTTCTCGTCCTTCTTCTGCCCAGAAATTTGAAATTGCAAATTTGCCAACGAAGATGGCGACTGGATCCACGCTATCAGGGCAAAACACCCCACAGATTTGTGTGTATTCGCATTTGCCAACCAACATACGCCAGATCTGCCATGTACTATGCTAGAGTTGAGCTAAGATTATCGGTTGGCTTGGTGCGAGTAGTTGGTAATGAAGGATGCGTAGGAATCACCAAAAATAGGGAGAGAAAGGAGAAATTTGGCATGGGGACGTAGGAAAAAAATTGCCACTTGTGTCTAACATCAGTTGCCACCTGTCGTTGCCGTTAACTGCCACCATGTTATCTTGTTGCTTGCCATCCTATTTTATTGGTTGTTGTCATCGCTTCAAAATGATAGCTGGCACCCAGATTTCAGAAGAGAGAGTGTATGTGCATGTCCTACTTGCCATGATGTGTTGGTTTCCTACGCAGGAGATGTGATAAGATTGCCGTGTTATCTTGCATGTGCAAACAACAAAGAATGCATTTTTTGCGGACTGTTGATGCGTTCTTGTCCATGCAGTGACTGAAAACACATTGGCAGAAACAAAACGGGGAAGAATGAATCACGAAGACGGCACTGATCCTTGGTTTTCTCAAAGGCCGGAAATGCCCCCTTGGGATGTAGCAGAGTACAGTCAACTCATTTCTGCAGGGCCGTTGCTGCCACTACTAGAGCACTACGCGGGCATCGGTACGATGCATGATAAACAAAAAAGAAACAGTTGCCATGTTCATGACGATGAAGATGTCATTCAACTTATGTCCTACAATCTCATTTTTCGCAGGTTCTTATGACCAAACCCAATCAGGGGGGCACCATGGCAAGTTCAGTTACAGGGCGCTAATGCTGACAAATGTCCGGGCAACCAACTTCAAGTAGCTAATGTGGCAAATCAAGGTAACGCATACGAAAAAGAAAGTTACTGTTGTGGACATGAAATTAAACTTGCAAGGATGGCAAAAGACTCACGAGTTACATGGGAAAAATGTAGGACCTTCATGCAGCACGTGGCATCAGGCGGCAACCATGTACCTGCCATCAACGTTGTACATAGGTGAGTACATGAAGTGAAGTTATGGACAGTGAATTAGGAGAAAGGAACATAGCTAAGAGCTGCAGTTGCCATGCCTGGATAGCTGCAGTTGCCATGCACGGACAGCTGCAGTTGCCATGCCTGGACAACTGGAGTTGCCATGTGTCATAAAATGTGATTGCAAATGTCTAAAAGAAATATGGATGACATGTGTGAACAAACATGTGTGCCATGTATGCACCGCTACATGTGCCATGTTGAACAAACTACAGTTGCCATGCAATGACCAACTGCTACCATGATCACAGGTTGTTATGGTGGAACCACATCGGCAAACGTCTCATGGCAAGCTTCACAGTTGCAGGACAGCGCTATTGCAGATAGAGCACATCAAATTGGAATGACAGACAATATAAGATCGGCACATGCGGCACAACAAGGTAAAAAATGTGAACCAGAAAACAGTACTGCATTTGCTTTTGTGGGAATAGCATGTGAGGAAAAGTAGATTTGTAACGGTGGTGGTGGAAAAAACAAACAAAAATGCTACCAAGTGGTCCTGTGCAAAGAGTCATCTATTGTCTCCGGGATTTGCCAATTGCTATAAGAGTGTGTGCAACATTCATGATTGATCGCATTTGCCTAGTGAGCTCAAGCCTAGAATACAAGTTTCGATGCTGGAATATACTGGTTGCCATGTAGTGGCAGCAGTAGTTGCCATGTATGTTGGACTGTGGCTGCCATGGCTATAGAATCCAAGTTTTGATGCTAAAAGAAGCTGGTTGCCATGCATTGGCAACAGTAGTTGCCATGTTTGTTGGACTGTAGCTGCCATGACTGGAGAACTACAGTTGCCATGCATGGCCATATGCAGATTCATGGCTTAATGTGTGAATGATGTCATGCCAAATCACATGCAGTTGTTGTACTCCGTTACGATAAACATGCCATTAAGCAAAAGCTTACGCTCGTACCCGTTTGTTTATTGCAGGACCTTCAACTACAATCAACAGCGGCGTGGGGACATCTACCGCGGGGAGCTCTGAGCGCACGGAGGACGCGTTCCACCAGCCAGCCAACAATCATGCACAAACAATGCCGAGTCAGTGTCGGAAATGTCAATCGTTCCGGCAATGCCGACAAGCACACCTTTGCACACCAGCACAAGCAACACTCAAGCACATGAAACAGCCACCGATACTGAAGTGAATGGTGAAACTGATGACGAAGCACAAGGGGATGAATATGGTGGGCAATCAGAAATCATGGTACCTCAGCCATCGTATGTTGGGCAGAGATTTGATTCGTTTGAAGATGCAAAGGAATTCTACCAGACATATGCAAAGTTCCATGGGTTTGCGGTCAACACCGAATACCATAGGAAAATTAAAAAAACTAACAAGTACAGCAGAGGTGAGATGAGGTGCTACAAGGCACGAAGGAACAAGAAGGGTAAAGGTGTTGCGCCTGTCATTCCGGAATGAAAGAGAGGTATCATTGTCAAGACGGAATGCCCTGTCCGGTGTAAGCTGAACGTAGATGGAGCATGGTGGGTGGTCACTGAATATTTTGACGAGCACAACCACGAACTCATAAAGAAGTTTGACCTGGTAAAATTTTTGACTGCCCACAGAGGATTCACCCCCCTCAAGAAGAAATTCATAAAGCTGCTACATGATTGTAATGTCGGTCCATCAAGAATGGTCCAGATAATATCCCTCATCCACAGCAAAAATGGGACTCTGAGTAGCATGCCCTACATACCAGCAGGCGTCACAAACCTAAAGGCAAAGTACCCTAGAGAGAGCAGGTTGGCTGACATAAAAGCCACGATAGCCTACTTCGATGAGATCTAGATTTCTTCTACAGGATAAGATTGGATCATGAGGACCGTGTTAGGAACATGTATTGGGTGGATGGTGCTGCAAGAAGAGCCTACAAACATTTCCGAGATTCATTTCGTTCGACGCGACATATCTCACTAATACGTACAAGATGCCATGCGCTCCATTCATAGGAATAAATAACCACAATCAGTCATTGCAGTTCAGATGCGGGCTCGTTCGGAACGAAGACACGGATGGGTACACTTGGATGTTCAAGACCTTCTTGGAGTGCATGGGTGGACTTGCTCCGATGAACATAATAATAGACCAGGATTTTAGCATGCGTGCATGCATAGAGGAGGTCTTTCCGTTGGCAGTGCACAGGCACTGCAGGTGACACATTATAAAGAAGGCTGAGGACCGTTCTTTGCTGATCGTCCAGAGTTGCGCAAGGCATTCGAGCTGTGCATGGACCACAACTTGACGGTGGAGGAGTTTGAAAGGAGCTAGATGGCTATGATTGAAACATATCAAGTCCAAGACAACGAGACGCTTGCTAGCCTATGGGAGAAGTGAATGTACTGGGTGCCGGCCTACTTCATGCAGTGCGTCTTCCCGTTTCTGCAGACTACGCAGTGCAGCGAGGGGTTCAATGCTGTTTTGAAGCGGTACGTGAGCCCTGGCAACTCATTGCTGCAGTTTGCCAAGCAATACACCGCTTTGCAACAAAAAATACTGGGATCTGAGCTACAGCAAGAAGCAAACACTGCGCTCAAGCAGCCAAAATTGCTAACGTATTTACTGATGGAGAGGCAGATGAGCAAGATATACACCGACAAGATTTTTAACAAGTAAGTCAGTTGTGTTACAATCTTATTTGCACAAGCATGAAGGTAGTAGGTGCCATGTAGAATGCAATGCAGTTGAAAAGCTTATTTGAAAATGGTGATTTTTTGAAAGTAGCCATTGAGTACAGAGTAACCATCACTACAAAAAAATACACTTCCGTGATGATACGCGTTTGTCATAGTAGGTCACGTTTTCTGTCATGCATGTACATCCATGAAAAACTTATGACAGAATCAAGATAGTCATACCTGTGCTGTCATAGAAGTGTTCCATGACATTACCAAAATTATCATCATGGAAGTGTCCACTTCCATGACGATAAATCGCGCGTCACAGAAGTGCTTTCGTCAAGGGTGACCGACACGTGGCATCCACCATAACGGAACGCTGTTAAGCTATCGGGTCTGGTTTTGGATCCGATAACCCATTAACAGCCCCGACCAATGGGGATTTTCCACGTGTAAAATCATCATTGGCTGGAGGAAACACGTGTGGGCTCACCGTTGGGACAGATGTCATCCACTCATTGGACCCAAAGCGCCTATGATACGCCGACACGTGGCACGGCCCAACAGAGGCCCATATAGGTTAAAAAGGCCGGCCCAGTCAAAGGCCCGTAGTACTTACTCAGGTACTAGTGGGCCAGCCCAATAACGTCCTGCTTAATAAAGGCCCATTTACGGCCCGAAGCCAGATCTGGCCCGTTAATTGTTCGCCGAATATTTGGGCCCATTTACGGCCCGAAGCCAGATCTGGCCAGTTAATTGTTCACCAAATATTTGGGCCCAATTACAGCCCAGTGACTTTCGGCCTGTTAGAGGCCCGATGTAGACATGGGCCCATTTCAGCCCGGTGTGACTTTTGGCCTGGGAATGGCCCGTGCTGCCCATGGGCCATATATGGTCTGACAAGATATCGGGCCCACTAATGGCCCGTGATAAAGGTGGCAACAGTTAAGCCCAATGTGACTTTGGGCCTGTTAAAGGCCTCATAATTCGACCCGTTGATGTCTGTACTAAGCTTTCGGCCTCTTAAAGGCCCATGATATCAGTGGGCCAACTAAGGCCCGAGATATGTTTCGGCCTGGTAACTGCCCGTGATATAACTGGGCCCAAAAAGGCCCCGTCTACATTTCAGCCTGCTGTAGGCCCGTCGACGACTAGTGAAAATTGAGGCCCAATATGCATTTCGGTCTGCTAAAGGCCCATGGTTTCATCTGGGCCGTAACAGGCCAGTACAATATTCAGCCTGTTAATGGCCCAACGCTACCTGGGCCAAACTAAGCGTTGGGTCCACAAAAGGCCCAACTAAAATATAGGCCGGTGTAAGTTGTGGGCCTCGTGCAAAGTGTGAAGGCCCAAATGATTCGGGCCCAAGAAAGATGCAGGCCGTCCCAATTGTGGCCCGCTAAACACCAGGCCCGTTAGAGGCGAATGTTTCGGCTTGGTCGACTACATCTGATTTTTTTCAGATAGCGAATGATGGCAGTGACTAGTAAGAATTAAGAACAAACCTACTCTATACAATAAAGAAATTACGGCATAGTAACTAAGAATAAACCTACACTATACAATAAAGGATTTATGGTATATTGCATCCACTGGGCATCGAAGTTCGCCACTAGTGATCATAACGCGCAACGAAGAAGCAGATTACAAAAACTGGGCACCATTGCAGCATAACAAAATAATACTGAATCGAGACCACTTCCAAGACAGTTCAAGAAAGGTTAGCCTTGCGCGGGAACTGCTGCGCAAGCTGCTGAGCAAGGCTGTGAGACCGGCCTAGCATGTCGGTCATAGCTTCCAAGTGTAGCTGTTTAGCGATGAGGTTCTCATTGGGCTTCTCCGCAATCTTTCTTAGAGATAGGACTTCAAGTCGAAGTTGAGTTGCAGAATGCCTTTCTGCTAGAACTTGGGACTGAAGGAGTCGAACTGATTCAGACAATGAATTCTGTCAGCTTGTCTGACCGCTAGTCTCAAGTAACTTGAACACTGCATCAAGACAAGAGTTTGGGGTTGTCTCGCTATCTTCAAGATGTTTTGCCTTCTTTGCTGCAATATATGTTGGGTTTGTCTCACAGCCTTCAGCAGACTTGTGCATGCCATCAGGCATATCACCCTGAAACAAAGCGGAGAGATGACAGGTTTTGCACGTGTATAAACAAAGATGATAACTGTGCTGTCAATTCCATCCAATTTCAAATTAGAAAATAAAGAGTAAGTTCAAAATATCAATAGCATAATTTGGCATTGTTCATAATGCGGGGAGCTTCACCACACTACTGGATTACCATGTCAACATAACAAGCATAGATGAAGGGCAAAGAAAATCATTGTATCTATTTTGGTTAATGTGCATGGCATGTTGTTCATATCATCAGCCACATCAGTAAGATAAAACAGGAGATGGCAAGGTGCAAACGTGGGCTGCTTCACCACACATTGGATTATAGATCCACAAAAACAAGCATAAATATAGGGAGTATTGAGTAATGTGCATGGTATGAATAAGGAATTTGACTTTACAAGTAAAACTTAGAACTTAAGGTTCTTGCGAACATGCATTTTGGTAGAAACAACAAACTAAACAACAGTAAACGATAGGGAGTATGAGCAAATTAAACAGCAGTTGAGGATAAAGGATTTAGAAGGACTGACTTACATTAACAGTTAACACCAGCTTTATAATGCCCTTCTCCATGTCAAGGGAAGGATAACTCAAGAACTTCAGCATAGAATCTTCTTCATAAGCATTGCCTGTACTCTACATTTTGTAGAGAGGAATTATAGATATGATAATACTAGAAGGAATAGAGGATAATGAAGGTAAGATGCAGATTGATGCTACATAATCAACTACCAATCCCTGGAAGTACAAGCATTACAGGACAAAATGTACTAACAAGAGCAATGGGCTACACTTCTGCACTGGCATTGTCTGTGTATTCTACTTTTTGGTAAGATTAAATATATATCTGATCTTTTTTAGTAAATGGTGGGCGAGGGAGATAAGATGCAGAATGCTACACAATGAACCAATCCCTCTTCCCATAATACAAGAGTGTTTTGAACACTGGTGTACTGTACAAAACATTCTTATATTATGGGACGGAGGGAGTAGCTGTTAATGTAAGTACAGCGATAGACGACGTCCAGTCCTTACAAGAGGACTGCAGAGCTAAACCTCTTCAAAAGCATTGGGTTGATTCTAAATTTATGTAAGAGTCCATACGGATCTTATAATGTCCACCAAATGGACGATAACGAGGCTAACATGTGTGGTCATACAGGGCAAGAGGTACTCACAACAGCAATGCAGTGTGCACTATAGTTGCGAGATTCTGTGGTCCCTTGAGAATGAATGTTCTTCTGCTAACAGTTTTCGTACAAGTGAGACGTTAAGGCAAATGCAGAAATGTAGTTCAAATTGTGATGTGATATCATAGATAGTACCTTACGCTGCAGCCGAGACCAATGTGTAACAAGATTATTCCAGTCACCGTCGGATAGATGTAGCACCGGAGACTTTACAGAAATATCGTTTAGAGGCTTGCCATCGAAGTGCGCTTGCCTCAGGTAGGAACGATACGTCATCAACGAGTGCTTGAAAAGTGCAACCAACCCTTGCTCGTCTTCACAATCCAGTTTGGTCCTCGCCTATTTAAAAGAATGAAATCTTGTGTCTTCTGTCAGCAGAAACATATACAGTAATGACCATGAATAACATTAGTACATAACTTACGCGTAAGTTGCGGAGGAAGACTGGAAATTGTTCTGTGTCTGCGATATAATCTTTCCATGAAGGAAAGACGCGCACAAAGTTCCTGACAACAATATAAGCTTTGTCTTCTAAACTAGGAAGAAATGGAACAGGGGTCCTATTTGCTGCAATTGGGGCTCTCTCTGGTTCGAAAAGGGATTTGGCAACTGGATTTGGTGTACTCTTTGCTGGAATGGGGGTTTTGCGTCGTAGAGGTTGTGCTATGTCAACTGGCATAATCATAATGTTTGCTGCAGTTGGGGTCTGCTGAGTTGGGGCATCAGAAATGACCAGTGTAGTAGGGCTAGAGTCTGCTAGAGTTGGGGTGTTTTGTGGGTCAGGTGATATTGCAACTACACCTAATGGGCTATTTGATTTATCAGGTGCCACTACCTTTTCCAAATACTTTTCTTGTGCTCCTCCACGATCAGCAATCGCCCTCTTCCTTTTGAACGTCTGATACAAAAGAACAACATTTGAATGGATAAATATGGTATGATGACAGATGGAATATGTACTGAAAATGGATAGGCAGGCGTATTCACATACACGATGTGTAAACTAAGCTAATGGCAGTTCAACAAAGTAGAAGCAATGCAAAGCATCAGTTGCAAGATATGTGCGACAAATATAACCTTGGAAAGTTAGAGCAAGCACCTTGATGGGTGAATAAGATAGGGCATCTTCCTCTGACTCCTCCACTAGGGAGCTACATTGGCTTAGGTCTCCCTCTAGCTCAGAATCACTGTTAGGATCATAGTCTGAGCATGAATCTGTAGGTGGAGAGCGTTTGCATTGCATTGCATCCAGACTTGATTTCAGTCCCTTAATGCCAAGTTTGACAGCCATGGCATTGTTCTGCTTTATTCTTTTCATGCGCGCAAGCTCATAATCATTATGATGCTGTTCAGAATCTGAGATTCATGAAAACATAAAAAGTAGTCAGATTATCTATGGACTGCACCGCGGATTCAACTCGAAGAGTGTCTCCCTATAAACCCCTGCATATGCAAAGTTCACCCCCCAACCGTGCTGACCAAACCACACATAGAAATACAAATCCCTTATGTCTCTATAACAGGGAGACACACATTTCAATACTGAAGTAGGAACATTAGAATCATATGAAATTCGTATTTGAACAAATAAACTAAGGAACTATGAGTGGCATAATGTTTAGCTTCAAGGGTGGAGTGTTGGTAGTGCGACACAAAGCAAGTAGGCAGATTGTATTCCATGTAAAAGATCGAAGCCTATGTAAAAGCTGGAAATGACACTTTCTTTCTATACAATGCAGTGTTCGTTGCACACACATGATGGAAGAGATCACATAGAGAAATACTATTCACTCATGTCTATGGTTGCAGTATTTAGAAACATGGTGGTCCACCCTAAAAGAATATTGACAACAAATATGGCAAGGCAAGCATAGATGTAGTGAATCAATCATTTACTTGTGAGCTTACTAGGACAAGTATGCAGAATTGTAACTGTAGTAAGAGACCGTCCAAAATCTGAATCAAGAAGTTTGTCTAGCACTTATTGTTTGCAACTAATCGACGTGAATAATTGGATATTATATCGAATGAGTAAGAAAGACAAGTAAAATTGTCAACAAACCTGGCTTGCAGTAGTAATCTGGGTCAATGTCACTACGACCAACAATCCAAAATGACTAGTGTCTGTTCCTAGGGCCGGAATTTGGAAAACCCTGGGAACTTTACAGGTACTAAAGATTACCGAAATACATCTGAACCATTTAGTGTAGGTAGCACTGAGCACACAACAAACCCTAATGATAGTCCTGCCTAATGAGTAATGAATCAATTAGAAAATGGGTGATGAGGAGTGGCTGTTGAGTGTTGAGGACTTATCTCAGGATAAATCGGGTTGGCTTAGTGGGTGCTGCACGCCTGAGCCCTGAACGGACTGGGAAGGTAGGCACGGCGGCGCACCCAGGCAGCGTTGACGATGTTGGGCGAGTGGCTCCTGACCTCCTGTTAGTCCGGTGTCTCCTCCTAGAGTCATGCCGTCTAGGGACGGCAAGTCGCCGGCGAGGCAGGCGGCTAGGGGCGAGTAGAGATCAGAAGTGCGCGGCAGAACAGAGGGGAATCGGGGCCTGGGACGACCAAAAATCCCAGGGTGGGCCGGCCCACCGTGGGCACCCTGTAGAGAAACACACCTGAGTGGCGAACATGCATTTTCGAAACTAATTTAGGAACATTTAGCCGACCAATTAAACGAATATGTTTTAATAATATCATATTCGTATTTGAACAACTAAGCTTGCTTAGCTTGATGGGTCGAGCAGTGCTATTATGACACGAAGCACGTATCCTGATTGTATAGTGATCATAAAAGGGGGAAACCGGAGAAATGATATTTAGCAGCCATTGTTTGCTTCGAACTAAGAACTAAAGTCTAAGAGCTGAAAAGAAAGTAGAGTAACCAAGTTAAGATCTATTTTCTGGTTGAGATCAAAAAGTTGAGGAGATATGAAGTGATAACCCACAAGTATAGGGGATCAATTGTAGCCTCTTTTGATAAGTAAGAGTGTCGAATCCAATGAGGAGCTAAAGGTAGAACAAATATTCCCTCAAGTTCTATCGACCACAGATACAACTCTACGCACGCTTGACGTTTGCTTTACCTAGAACAAGTATGAAACTAGAAGTACTTTGTAGGTGTTTTTGGATAGGTTTGCAAGATAATAAAGAGAGCGTAAATAAAAGGTAGGGGCTGTTTCGATAAAGACACAAAAAAGTAAATATAGCGAGTGTGGAAAAGTGGTGGTAGAAGTTGCGAAATTGTCCCTAAGCAATTGACTACTTTACTAGACCAATAGCAAGTTTTATGTGGGAGAGGCCACTGCTAGCATGTCATCCCTGACTTGGAATTCTATGCACTTATGATTGGAACTATTAGCAAGCATCCGCAACTACTAACGTTCATTAAGGTAAAACCCAACCATAGCATTAAGATATATTGGTCCCCCTTCAATCCCGTATGCATCAATTTCTATGCTAGGTTGAAGCTTATGTCACTCTTGTCCTCCAATACATAGTCCTATCAACATACAACTAACCCTATGGTGTGATCCACGCGCGCGCTCATATGATGGGCACCAATGGACAGCAACATAACCACAAGAAAATTAAATCAATCATAGCAATTCATCAACCACCGATAAAACAACGAAAATCTACTCGGACATCATAGGATGGCCACACATCATTGGATAATAATATGAAGCATAAAGCACCATGTTCAAGTAGAGGGTACAGCGGGTTGCGGGAGAGTGGACCGCTGTAGATAGAGGGGGGAAGGTGATGAGGATGTTGGTGAAGATGACGGCGGTGTTGGTGAAGATTGCGGTGACAATGATGGCCCCGGCGGCGTTCCGGCGCCACGAGAAGCGAGGGGGAGAGAGCCCCCCTCCTTCTTCTTCTCCTTGACCTTCTCCCTAGATGGGAGAAGGGTTTCCCCTCTGGTCCTTGGCTTCTACGGCATGGGAGGGGCGAGAGCCCCTCCGAGATTGGATCTGTCTCTCTGTCTCTCTCTGTTTCTGCGTTCCCTCCTGCCCTTTCACCGTTTCGTAAATATACGGAGATCCGTAACTCCGATTGGACTGAAACCTTCGCCGTGATTTTTTACTAAAAATTAGCTTTCTTGCGGCCGAAGAAGGGCATCAACCGCCTTACGGGGGGCCCACGAGGGTCAGGGGTGCGCCCCCCTGTCTCGTGCGTCCCTCGGGCACCGTCTCGCGTGGATTTTCCTTCCCATATTCTCTGAATATTCCAAAAATAATCTCCGTCCATTTTTATCCCGTTTGGACTCCGTTTGATATGGATATTCTGCGAAACAAAAACATGCAACAAACAGGAACTAGCACTGGGCACTGGCTCAATATGTTAGTCCCAAAAATAGTATAAAAAGTTGCCAAAAAGTATATGAAAGTTATATCATATTGGCATGGAACAATCAAAAATTATAGATACGACGGAGATGTATCAGCATCCCCAAGCTTAATTCCTGCTCGTCCTCGAGTAGGTAAATGATAAAAAGATAATTTTTGATGTGGAATGCTACCTAGCATAATCTTGATCATGTATCTAATCATGGCATGAATATTAAGACACGAGTGATTCAAAGCAATAGTCTATCATTTGACATAAAAACAATAATACTTCAAGCATACTAATAAAGCAATCATGCCTTTTCAAAATAACATGGCCAAAGAAAGTTATCCCTACAAAATCATATGGTCTGGCTATGCTCCATCTTCATCACACAAAATATTCAAATCATGCACAACCCCGGTTTCAGCCAAGCAATTGTTTCATACTTTTAACGCGCTTTAGCTTTTTCAACCCTCACGCAATACATGAGCGTAAGCCATGGATATAGCACTATAGGTGGAATAGAGTATGATGGTGGAGGTTGTGTGGAGAAGACAAAAAGGGAGAAAGTCTCACATTGACGCGGCTAATCAATGGGCCATGGAGATGCCATCAATTGATGTCAATGCGAGGAGTAGGGATTGCCATGCAACGGATGCACTAGAGCTATAAGTGTATGAAATCTCAAACTGAAACTAAGTGGGTGTGCATCCAACTTGCTTTCTCATGAAGACCTCGGGCATTTGACGAAGCCCATCATCGGAATATACAAGCCAAGTTCTATAATGAAAATTCCCACTAGTATATGAAAGTGATAACTCAAGAGACTCCCTACATGAAGAACATGGTGCTACTCTGAAGCACAAGTGTGGAAAAAGGATAGTAACATTGTTCCTTTTATTCCCTTTTTTTGCGGGCTTCTTTGGCCCCCCTTTTTTAGGCTTCTTTGGCCTCTCTTTTTTTCGGGACAATGCTCTAATAATGATGATCATCACACTTCTATTTACTTACAACTCAATATTACAACTCGATACTAGAACAAAGATATGACTCTATATGAATGCCTCCGGCGGTGTACCGGGACGTGCAATGATCTAGCGTAGCAATGACATCAAAAAACGGACAAGCCATGAAAACATCATGCTAGCTATCTTACGATCATGCAAAGCAATATGACAATGAATGCTCAAGTCATGTATATGATGATGATGGAAGTTGCATGGCAATATATCTAGGAATGGCTATGGAAATGCCATAATAGGTAGGTATGGTGGCTGTTTTGAGGAAGGTATATGGTGGGTGTAGTGCACCGGCGAAAGTTATGCGGTACTAGAGAGGCTAGCAATGGTGGAAGGGTGAGAGTGCGTATAATCCATGGACTCAACATTAGTCATAAAGAACTCATATACTTATTGCAAAAGTTTATTAGCCCTCGAAGCAAAGTAATACTACGCATGCCCCCAGGGGGGAGGTTGGTAGGAGTTAACCATCGCGCGCCCCCGACCTCCACACAAGGGAAGACAATCAATAAATACCTCATGCTCCAACTTCGTTACATAACGGTTCACCATACGTGCATGCTACGGGAATCACAAACCTCAACACAAGTATTTCTACTAATCCACAACTACCCACTAGCACACTTTAATATCACCACCTTTATATCGCAAAACTATTGCAAGGAATCAAACATATCATATTCAGCGATCTACAAGTTTTATGTAGGATTTTATGACTAACCATGTGAATGACCAATTCCTGTCATCTCTCTTAATAGATATAAGTGAAGCAAGAGAGTTTAATTCTTTCTACAAAAGATATGCCCACGCTCTAACAAATATAAGTGAAGCAGAAGAGAATTCTACAAATGGCGGTTGTCTATGTAAAGAGAAACAGGCAATCCAAACTTCAAATGATGTAAGTGAAGCACATGAAGCATTCTATAAAGCCATACTCAAAAGATTTAAGTGAAGTGCAATGAGCATTCTATAAATCAACCAAGGACTATCTCATACCAGCATGGTGCATAAAAGAAAAGTGAAAACTAAATGCAAAAGACGCTCCAAGATCTACACATATCACATGATTGAAACGAATCCGAAAACATACCGATACTTGTCGAAGAAAGAGGGGATGCCTTCCGGGGCATCCCCGAGCTTAGACACTTGAGTCTCCTTGAATATTTACTTGGGGTGCCTTGGGAATCCCCAAGCTTGATCTCTTGCCTCTCCTCCTTTTCCTCATATCGAGACCTTCTCGATCATCGAACACTTCATCCACACAAAACATCAACAGAAAACTCGGTAAGATCCGTTAGTATAATTAAGCAAATCACTACTCTAAGTACTATTGCAAGCCAATTCGTATTTTGTTTCTGCATTGTAGCTACTGTAATATAACTTTTCCATGGCTTACTCCACTGATATAAAACAAGCAAACTATGCATCAAAAACAGAATCTGTCTAAAACAGAACAGTCTGTAATAATCTGAACATTCACCATACTTATGATACTTGAAAAATTCTTCCAAAATTAGGAAAAATAAAAAATTTGTATAGAAAGGCAGTGCAAAAAGAATCAGAACCGGTTGATGTTCCAGCAAAAAATGTAAAATCACGCACTACAGCCAAAGTTTCTGTCCTGCACCGCACAAACCATCAAGCATTGTAAACATCCTAAAGGCAAACCTTGGCACATTATTTTTATAATACAATGGAATTGTACAAGGGGATAATTATTTTTGTTGAAAATTTTCTGTAATTAAGATTCACAAAGTTCCCATGGGCATGAACAAAGTTCAAGGACGTCCCCCACTTTCACAATGCTCGTCTCTCTCACTTTCACTTTACTTTTTGAAAAGTTTTGGGTTCCCATCTTTATTTTTTTGTTTTAAAACTATATAAAAGCACTCATCAGAAATAAATGACTCTCTAAAACTTCTGGGTTGTCTCCCTGACAGCGCTTTCTTTAAAGCCATTAAGCTAGGCATATAGTGCTCAAGTAATGAATCCACCCGGATCCCAAGGTATATCAAAGCCAATTTTAATTAACAATGATTTGTAATTTAGTAGTGAGCACAAAGTAACATATATCAAGCAACAACGAAGTCTAACTCTCTTCCTATGCATGGGCATGTCATAAAAGAACAATTCATGCACACAAAGTAAAGGCCAATGCATAGTACAAACAGTTTCTTGCAATTCTACCGTGTTGGAAACATAGAGAGGTGGAGATATAGTTCTTCTCTCATAATAATTGCAAGTAGGAGCAGCAAGCACATGCATATTATATCTATCAAAATCATCATGTGCAACGGTAAAAGGCAACCCATCAATATAATCCTTAATAAGCACGAACTTCTCCGATATAGTGTAGTTTGGAGAATTCAAAAAGATAATAGGACTATCATGTGTGGGTGCAATAGCAAAAATTTCATGTTTAACATAAGGAACTATAGCAAGTTCATCTCCATAAGCATCATTCATATTGGCATATTGGCCACAAGCATAGCAAGCATCATCAAAAAGGGATATTTCAAAAGAATCAAAGGGATCATAACAGTCATCATAGCAATCATCCTTCGGTAAGCACGAAGGGGAATTAAACAATGTATGAGTTGAAGAGTTACTCTCATTAGAAGGTGGGCACGGGTGATCAATCCGCTCTTCCTCCTTTTGTTCTTCGCTCTCCTCCTCGTCTTTTTCATCCAATGAGCTCACAGTTTCATCAACTTCTTCTTCCATGGATTCCTGCAAAATATTAGTCTCCTCTTGGACAGCGGAGACTTTCTCAATAAGTGCATTAATATCGGAATTGTATTCATAATTCTCATAGCAATATTTGAGGATAGCTAAATTTTCAGGTCTATAAACATCATCATCAGAATCTTCAAACTCTTTAAACATAGATTCAATTTCATAAGCACCCATAAAAGCAACAAATTCTTCTATTTGTTCCACATCATAGTAATCATATATACCATTAGCATAAGAAGCTAAGGTTTTATTATCATTAAATTTGCATGAAAAGGGAAGGTGTGGAGCCTTCATCCTAGAGCAACAAGTATAATCATAACTCAAGCATACTTGCCGAGCATACCACTTCAATATATAAATTTGATCCCATAATAGTTTCCCTTTTTGCATCAAGCGATAATCCCTAAAGTATTCACGTTGATGCAACGTTACTCCCATTACATAATTGAATGGGGTTTTCTCAGGATTATTAAAGTAGTACATAATATCTTTCACAGAACCAACATCGTGGGTTTTAGGAGGTTCCCCATCTCCATGAGCAGCAAGTACACCTATTTTTTTTGGTATTTCGTGGTCCATATCCATAACTAAAGATAAAGAACAACTAAGAACAGCAAATAAAAATTACTTAGTGATAAAGCAAACAATCACACACGAGAATATTCACCACGCTATTGCTCCCCGGCAACGGCGCTAGAAAAAGGTCTTGATAACCCACAAGTATAGGGGATCAATTGTAGCCTCTTTCGATAAGTAAGAGTGTCGAACCCAACGAGGAGCTAAAGGTAGAACAAATATTCCCTCAAGTTCTATCGACCACAGATACAACTCTACGCACGCTTGACGTTTGCTTTACCTAGAACAAGTATGAAACTAGAAGTACTTTGTAGGTGTTTTTGGATAGGTTTGCAAGATAATAAAGAGAGCGTAAATAAAAGGTAGGGGTTTATTTAGATAAAGACACAAAAAAGTAAATATAGCGAGTGTGGAAAAGTGGTGGTAGGAGTTGCGAAATTGTCCCTAAGCAATTGACTACTTTACTAGACCAATAGCAAGTTTTATGTGGGAGAGGCCACTGCTAGCATGTCATCCCTGAGTTGGAATTCTATGCACTTATGATTGGAACTATTAGCAAGCATCCGCAACTACTAACGTTCATTAAGGTAAAACCCAACCATAGCATTAAGATATATTGGTCCCCTTCAATCCCGTATGCATCAATTTCTATGCTAGGTTGAAGCTTCTGTCACTCTTGCCCTCCAATACATAGTCCTATCAACATACAACTAACCCTATGGTGTGATCCACGCGCGCGCTCATATGATGGGCACCAAAGGACAGCAACATAACCACAAGCAAATTAAATCAATCATAGCAATTCATCAACCACCGATAGGACAACAAAAATCTACTCAGACATCATAGGATGGCCACACATCATTGGATAATAATATGAAGCATAAAGCACCATGTTCAAGTAGAGGGTACAGCGGGTTGTGGGAGAGTGGACCTCTGTAGATAGAGGGGGGAAGGTGATGAGGATGTTGGTGAAGATGACGGCGGTGTTGGTGAAGATTGCGGTGACGATGATGGCCCCGGCGGCGTTCCGGCGCCACCGGAAGCGAGGGGGAGAGAGCCCCCCTTCTTCTTCTTCCTTGACCTTCTCCCTAGATGGGAGAAGGGTTTACCCTCTGGTCCTTGGCTTCCATGGCATGGGAGGGGCGAGAGCCCCTCCGAGATTGGATCTGTCTCTCTGTCTCTCTCTGTTTATGCGTTCCCTGCTGCCCTTTCACCGTTTCGTAAATATATGGAGATCCGTAACTCCGATTGGACTAAAACCTTCGCCGTGATTTTTACAAAAAAATAGCTTTCTTGCGGCCGAAGAAGGGCATCAACCGCCTTACGGGGGGCCCACGAGGGTCAGGGGCGCGCCCAGGGGGTGGAGCGCGCCCCTGCCTCGTGCCTCCCTCGGGCACCATCTCGCATGGATTTTCCTTCCCATATTCTCTGAATATTCCAGAAATAATCTCCATCCGTTTTTATCCCGTTTGGACTCTGTTTGATATGGATATTCTGCGAAACAAAAACATGCAACAAATAGGAACTGGCACTGGGCACTGGCTCAATATGTTAGTCCCAAAAATAGTATAAAAAGTTGCCAAAAAGTATATGAAAGTTGTATCATATTGGCATGGAACAATAAAAAATTATAGATACGACGGAGACATATCATGAAGTACCACCTCTCTTGCGGCGCCGTGTAGGCATCGGGGGTGCGATGGCTATCAGTGGCGTTGAAGCAGATCTGCGACGGTAGACGGGTGCATCGGGGGATAAGTCCCGTTGCGGTGGAACAGAAGGTCGTGTGAGCGGCCCCGCCAAAGAGGACGATGGCGCCGATGAAGCGAGAGGATGTGATGCAAGGCTCTTGGTCTGTCACCGTGGATGAGAAACGTCCATCTCTAGCAGTGGACGACGCGGTCTTGGTACGCGCTCTGGCATGGTGGAGGACGGTGGCGATGGATGTGGTGGAGGACGGCGGCGATGGATGGGGTGGCGGACGGAGGCTGGTGTGGGGATGGTGTTCTAGCGCGGACGGTGTATGAATGGGAAAATGGAGGGAGAGGTACGGGGAACCATGTTTTTGGGACGCGCCTGTCTGAAATATGGGAAAGTTACGAACTTAGCCCCCGTTTAAAATTTGGACGTCTCATCGGTTGGGGATACGACGGTAATCTCACATCTCACCAATATTTGCCCAGAGCGATTTCGGGCGAGGAGAGGGTGGTTGGCGCCCATGGTTGGCGCCCACGGTGTATGAAAGGGGCTGATAGGTAGGGCGGTTGTCTTATGTCTGAGTGAAGTTACAAACCTGCCCCTATTGAAAATATTTGCCTACATCGATTTCGGCCAAGTCGAGTTTGTTTTGCCGCCCACCGTGTATGAATGGGGAAATGGAGGGAGAAACAGAGGTCTTTTGGACGAGCTTGAATCAAATGTGTTTTGCCGCCCATGTTTGGCACCCACCGTGTCCGAATGGGCTCAGAGGCGGTCGTCTCACGTCTAATTGAAGTTACTATCCTACCCCTATTTAGAGCAGTGGAAATCGGGCCGATGGATTGTCCGTGTAATGGGTAGACAGTAATTTCCATCTCCCAAACACATGGCTTCGGGCAGCCGACGTGGGAGTGGAGATTTTGCCGCTTCTTTCGAATTTTGGGACAATAAGCATCCATGTTTACCCTGGCAACTAAATTCGAATCCATTTTGTATTCCTATACGAATCTTTATAAATCATTCTATGTGTTTTTATATATCTTCAAAAGGACGACAAAGATGTATTCCACTGTCATGTATGAATATGGTTTACAAATGCCGATACTCAAATTCAGAAGCTAGAATCCAGTTTAAGGTGAATTCGAATATTTGGAACACCTCATGTCCAACTCAAATGTCACACGCAGCATAATGTGTACTCCCATTTAGATATGTACACAAGCGATGTATCAAGATTCAAATACCGAGTCAATCAACCAAGAATGTACAGAACTAACAGACATATAAACACTTATAGAGTATATGGATCAATAATATCAACTAACATACATAAGCCAGGCCGCTGTACTTTTCTTTGCTACAACAGCATCCTTTTTTTAGCCAAGCTACTACAGCATCTTGGCCCTTTCCGATGCGTGCCACTTATGGTCCATCTATACTACTATTATTGCTGAATGCACATTCAGCCCGATTGGCATATTTGTAGGTCTGGCACAGCAATCAAAATGAAATGTCTCCGAGTCTTATCAATTAATACATACTTGTGCTCGAAAAAAAGTACAAACCAAAAAAACAAAAAACAATTATTACATGATCTCTAAAACAAATGGTTTGATTGATTACATGAACAAACAACACAAAGGTTATTCAACGATGGAAAGAACATTTCACCTATGATTTACCAAGTGGGAATTTAATTTCCTTTTTTCCTTCAGGACCTTAACAATGTGGTCAGTCTCAGCTTTCTTTGTTTTGAAATCCACCAAATATTTAATGGTTGTCTTGAGTACTGCTACTGATTGTGCTGTTTGCTTCCTCAACATGTCAACTCATATCTAAGTGCAGAAGCAGAATCTCTTTCTACCACTAGTTTAGCCACTAGAGCAACAACAGTTGGCAATGCATAATGCACAATTGGTCCGGTGCCACTGCTGTGGGATGATACAACGTCCATGGGACCTCGCTCTTTGATCTTGGGCTAACCTGTTTTGCCATTAAAGTTCCGATTGGATTTAGAAAAGTTGAAGTTAGCAAAACATCTCAACTGGGAGTTATAACAGCAAACCAGTTAAACAAACAAGGAATTAAAGAGTTTCAATTTGATGCTGAAAAGTAGTTATTAACATCATTGTAACCCGTTGTTGCAGCAGCAAAGCAGTTAGACAAACAAGTAGCTATTTAAGTTCAGGCAAACAGGTAATTCTTAACAGTAAGTATCAAACACATAGATAGGTGCAGTCTATAATAGGATTAACAGGCTGTGGCATTATGTAATCAGTAGCAAACTAAATTAAGCCAAGCAACATAACTGAACAATTTTGCAATAAGTGGCTAACTAAAATTCCGAGAAGCAGGTAACTGAACTTACGCTAGTTCTTTGTACAGGCACACTGCAACTACTTTTTCGCTTACAAGGTTGTACGAAGGAGTCCATGGCATCAATTGCTTGGATACGCAGTCCCAATACTTCTTTCTTCCCACACTGCATTGGTAAGTCCAATGGTTAACCTGGTAAGATGGTGCGTCCTTGATATGTTATATGAGGACGTGTATATTTCATGCGATTACTTTTGGCATATCGAGATCTAAGCAATCTACAATAGGATGAAAAGACTGGCATCCTTCACATTACTGGCGAACTCAGTTCATAGAAACAAGTAATTCAACCATTCCGTGGGTAAATCAAAAGCGCCACTAGAATATTTTTCACTACCCCTATAATACACGCAAAAATGGGCGATGCCACCATAGGGGCTGGTATGGGCGGCCGCCTCAGGTGGCTCTAAAGTGTGCACCTAGTTTGAGTCGTCCAGGTTAGCCCAGGCTAGTTTTGTTCGTCCCAACGCACGAGCAGGCAATGTAAAAAATGAAGAAAAGTGTTTCAATTTGGATAGGCCAATAACATAAGTGCAAGGCAGGCCCTATAGCAGGCTCGCGGCCCAAACGAGCGCCTCCCATATCGATCGACAGTAGGAAAAATCCCAATTCATCCGCTCCAGCATCCATTCTGGTTCGCTCCTAACCTAGCCGCCGTTGGACAGACCGACACAGCACTTCCTCGCGCCCTCGTTGGAGGGCGGTCACCGGGCTTCAAGCGAACGGAAGGACAAGAAGATGAAGATCCAACCCTGGGTGTAGCCTGCGTGGGAGGCAGCGGCGGCAGCACGGGCATGGCATCGAGCTTGCGCAAACGGACAGTCGCAGCTTGCAAGAGTAGCATGCGCAACGAGCAGGTACATCACATCCCTGATTATATCTAATTCAACTCTTCAATTTCTGGCCAATAGTTAAACCTGACGGTGTTGTAAAACTGCTTGTATGTAGGGAATCTATGAGAAAATGAAACCAATTTCTACTTATTTTATAACTCCCCCAATCAATACTGAACTGACCGAATCTGATGAATCTAATCAAGTTTCCGGTGCAAACATCCAAGCTCATGTTGGTCTTGAGCCTGAAGTGTCTAATGAACAGACTGGTAATGAAGGATTTGATGCAAACATTTTACATGCTCCTGGTGATGAACATATAGTGTTTAATGAGGCATCTAATGCAAGCATTTTGCAAGCTCCCATTCAAGGATTTAGTGTCTAATGATGATCTGCTATGTTGAGAGAGACATAGAAATTTGTAGGCATTGATGACAAGCAAATTATAGTGCATTTTCATGGCTTGAGGATACGCCGAGGCCATCTACTAGAAAGTCCCCGTATCATGACAACGTAGCATAAATAATTTTCTAATATGTTGTTTTAAACTATTGGCATAATTTTGCAGGATAGATATATTGATATGCAGTTTGCGCACTGGTTATAGGTGCAATTACACTTCGATATTTTCAGCCAGAGAACGAATAATTCAAGCAGGTACACACCATGTTTGTAGTCCTTGTACACCATGTTGCATTTTGTGTTTTTTGGTGCTTGCATCATTTAGTGTTTATAATATGAACTACTTTGGATCATTAGCTGGTTTTCAAAGTGCATGTAGCTTCACATTTCTCAAGTTATGTTGATTTCCGGAGTGCAAGTGCCTTTGTATTTTTTAAGTTAAATGTTCGCCCCTGGTAACTTGAATTCGTGGATCCGCCACTGCACACAAATCATACACGAATGCCAGTACGAATTAAATGAAATGCAGGGACTTACGCTAGCTCGTTGTACAGGCTCACTGCAGCTCTGCTTGTGCTTGGGATGTTCCATGTACAAGTCCATGTTACCACTTGCTTGGATGTGCAGGCCTTGTGCTCCTTGCACCCCCCTCTGCATTTTTGACACGGCGAATGGCTGATCAAATAAGAGGAATTGACCTTGTTGTTGTACCGGAGGACAGATACTTACAAGGTTATACGGGTGTGCAGGATGTATACCAGATCCCGTAGCACCATCATGCTTCGCTAAAAAATATATTTGCTTGTTTCAGATGATATCTCCAGAAGAAATAAGAGTTAAAGTCAGAGTTGGATAGGCGTGTAAGCTAAGAGAGCAGTGAAAGGATATCCAAACATCGTCGAAACGGTGCACAAGGGAGTGATGTGTGGATACCTAGTTCGGGTCAGCGTTTGGGCATGCTCGCCTAGCTAGAGTGCGGGTCACTTCAGAGCCGTGGAGGGTGATGCGCTGGCGTTGGTTGGCCGCGCACGGATGAAGATCTTGAGTGGCAGCAGAGTGCTACGATGCGGTGGGCGAGACCGTTGGTGAAGCCCCAGCGGCCTCGGGGGGCGGAGGCGCGACGATGTGCTCGGTGAAGTAGCCCCGGTGAGCTGGGAGACGGCGTCGGTGAAGCGCACCTGATGCGGTGGAAGTCGGTGTCTGTGAGGCACGTCGGTTGCGGCGGCCGACATTGTCGGTGGACCACCCGATGCGGTGGACGAGGGCATAGATGAGGTAGCCCCTGTGCGGTGGTGAAGCGTGACCGTCGTCTTCGTCGTCGTCGTCCGGCACAGAGGTGGGGAAAGAGACGAGACGAGGGGCGATTCAAGCTTTGCTTGGGTTGGCGGTGAATTAGGGATTTGAGCAATCTGGGCGCGGAAGGGGACGGTGGAGAAGGGAGATTTTGCAGGGCTAGAATTGGGGCCGCCAGATATTCCAATCCGAAACATGGAAGCGCGAACTTATTTTGTCCTCGTCCTTTTTTTGGGGGGAAGGGGGGAGGGTGAGGGAGTCCTGGACTAAGGGGTCCTCGGGCGTCTGGCCTATTATCAATGGGCCGTACTGATGGGCTGTGAAGACATGAAGGTCGAACACTGTACCCGTGTCTAGATTGGACTCTCCTTGGCGTGGAAGGCAAGCTTGGCGACCAACTATGAAGATTCCTTCTTATGTAACCGACCCTATGTAACCCTAGATCCCTCTGGTGTCTATATAAACCGGAGGGCGTAGTCCGGAAAGGATATACTCATTACCATAGTCATACAGGCTAGGCTTCTAGGGTTTAGCCATTACGATCTCATGGTAGATCAACTCTCGTAATACTCATATTCAGCAAGATCAATCAAGCAGGAAGTAGGGTATTACCTCCATAGAGAGGGCCCGAACCTGGGTAAACATCATGTCCCCTGTCTCCTGCAACCATCGACCTTAGACGCACAGTTCGGGACCCCCTACCCGAGATCCGCCGGTTTTGACACCGACATTGGTGCTTTCATTGAGAGTTCCACTGTGACATCGACGAAAGGTTCGATGGCTCGCCTTGTCCTTAAAGACACCTCCGGGGGAGTCCTGGCCCTAGGTCAAACCCTCCGGCTGGGCGGCTTTACCATGATCGCCCGTTCGGCCGTTGAGCCGATGATGACCTCTCGGGCCATCAGAAACCCCCTTCGCATCAACTCCGAACACTCTAGGCAGATGGATCCGGCAGAGTTTTTGTCCTTGAACGAGCTCCTAGATCGCATCGCCACTTTAGGAATCGCCACAGATTACGATCGGATCGGGCCTAAAACCGATCAAGGAGAAATTAAAACTCCACCGGTCACCCACCAGATAGTGGTAGTCGAGGAGCTGGACGGCGAGCCTCTTCTATATCAAAGACGGACCATGTCCAATTCACCGATCTGAAAAAACCGGATACCCGCCAGCGAAAGGATGCGACCAGCCCTCCAAACATAGAATCGGACGGCGGTCCTAAACGATCAGAAGATACTCTGGAGCCCAGACTGTTGAGTCTGGAAGGTCTTCAGACTCCAGATAATCGGTCAGGTCAGGGTTCAGATTTAATTCCACCCACCCACCCGGACATAGACGCTCTCATGAGCATCAAACAACAGTTTCAGGAAACGGTCCACCACTTCTCGGTCAGATTCCTCCTTGTCAAAGACAAGGTAAAAGATTGCCGCGACGAGGACGCGATATTAGCGTTCTGCAACAACTGCACGGACGTAGGAATCCTTAACACCATCAATCGCCGCCGCATATCGAAGTTCGCTGACCTAGCAAGCATCGTACAAAAGTATAGCGCGATGGAAAGCGCCTGGAAAACTCAGGCGGCTTGCTGGGAACCGTCGGTCCCAACTCAACTCCTCCTATAGGCGAAGAGGGCGCACCCCCGTGGCACGCCCAGTCCAATAGTCAAGAAACATAAACCCATTACGAGGCACGACACCATTCTGGAGGGATGGCTCGATGGCCCATGCAAAATACACACGACGCCAGATACCATGGCAACCCACAGCCTTAGAGCATGTTGGATACTCCGGCAGGTAGCCAAGAGTGGCGAGGACATCCTTATCAAGAACACCCCGGAACAGCACCCTCCAGAAAACGACGACACAAGAGTACTGACGGTCTTCGAGACATTCGCTTCAAACAACAAGCGCAAAAGGGCACTTCGCGACCTCGCCGAAGTCTGCCAAATCGCTGCAATAAACCCTTGGAACGACACGGCTATAACATTTAATGTCGGTGACGAACCAAAGTACAGGACAGTTCGAGTGCCAGCCGCATTAGTCCTCAGTACCATCGTGGACGGGTTTTGACTTACTAAGGTCCTCATGGACGGCGGCAGCGGACTAAACCTCATTTATGAGGACACGCTCCAAAAAATGGAAATATATAGGAGCCGCATCAAGCAAAGTAGCACAACCTTCCGAGGAATCATTCCTAGTCGGGAGGCGCGATGCGCGGGCAAAATCACACCAGACGTGGTATTCGGCACACCGGAGCATTATCGGTCCGAAGAAATCACTTTCCAAGTGGCCCCTTTCAGAAGCGGATACCACGCCCTGTTGGGGCGGGATGCCTTTACACGCTTCCAAGCTATACCTCATTACGGGTATATGAAGCTAAAAATGCCCGGACCAAACGGTATAATCACTCTCGTCAGTGATCCGGACATAGCACTCCGTGCTGAAAACAAAACTGCATCCCTTGCCCTTGAGGCGCTATCCGAAGCCCTAGCGGCCGAAGAATTAACCGCACTACGCTCCACGGTGGGCAGGGACGATGTGATCCTCGACAAACGCCCCAAATCCACCTCCTTCAAACCAGTAGAAGAATTCCAGGTCCACCCAACGGATCCCAAGAAGACAACATCTATCGGAGCGCAACTGAACCCAACAGTTGAGGCCGCACTACGAGAATCCCTGCGCGAGAACTGGGACATATTTGCCTGGCACCCTTCAGATATGCCAGGGATCCCACGCAAGATGGCCGAACATAGCCTCAATATATTAAAAGGATTTAAACCGGTCAAGCAAACATTGCGACATTTTTCCGAACCCAAGCAACAAGCCATGGGGGACGAGCTGGCCAAGCTTATCGAAGCCGGATTCATTAGAGAAATCAAACATCCGGACTGGCTGGCAAACCTAGTGATGGTACCAAAGAAGGACAAATCATGGCGCCTGTGTGTCGATTTCAAAGACCTCAACAAGGCTTGCCCTAAGGATCCCTTCCCCCTCCCCCGCATTGATCAAATCATTGATGCCACCGCAGGACACGATTCACGGTGCTTCCTCGATGCATATTCCGGATACCATCAAATCAAAATGAAGGAGTCCGATCAAGCTGCAACAGCATTTATTACCCCATATGGGCCATTTTGCTTCAACACCATGCCCTTCGGGATCAAGAACGCCAGCGCCACATACCAACGCATGATTCAAACATGCCTGGAGAAGCAGATCGGCAAGACGGTAGAAGCTTATGTCAATGATGGCGTCATCAAATCTAGGCACGTCTAAACACTAATAGACGACTTACGTCTTACATTCGACAACCTCCGTGCGTATGACATTAAACTCAACCCGAAAAAGTGTGTCTTCGGCGTCCCCGCTGGAAAATTGCTGGGCTTCATCGTCTCCAATAGAGGGATAGAGGCAAACCCAGCTAAAATCCGAGCCCTGTCGCAGTTGGCTACCCCAACAGACCTCAAACAAGTCCAAAAGCTAGCTGGTTGCGTGGCAGCGTTAAGTCGCTTTATCTCCAGATTAGGAGAAAAGGCACTGCCACTCTATCGCCTCTTACGGCGCACCGATAACTTCGAATGGACAGACGTGGCGACTGCCGGAGTGGAGGAAATAAAGGCCCTCCTAGCAAGCAACCCAATCCTAGCCGCACCAAACGCTGGCGAACCCATGTTGCTATACATATCGGCAACACATCAGGTGGTGAGCGCCGTGCTCGTCGTCGAACGAGAACAGGACGGACACAAATTCCCACTTCAAAAACCAATATACTACGTATCTACTATCCTCACACCATGCAAATCCCGGTACCCCCACTATCAAAAGATAGCATACGCGGTCTTCATGGCATCCCGAAAGCTACGACACTACTTCTAGGAGTGTTCAATCACGGTGGCTTCTGAAGTCCCGCTCAATGACATAATAAACAACCGTGATGCCACGGGACGGAAAGCCAAATTGGCCATAGAGCTACTTCCATTTGACATACCATACAAGCCACGTCGAGCCATCAAATCCCAAGTACTAGCTGACTTCGTCACCGAATGGACAGAGGCCGAACTCCCTAAAGAGTACGGCGCATATTCCAATTGGGTTATGTATTTTGATGGCTCCAGAATGCTGGCGGGGCTAGGAGCGGGAGTCGTGTTAACATCCCCCACTGGAGATGTCGTCCAGTATGTACTCCAAATACTATACACAGACTCCAACAACGCAGCCGAATATGAGGCCCTATTGCATGGTCTTCGGATGGCCGTATCCATGGGCATACAACGCCTGGAGGTGCGCGGGGACTCGAAGCTCGCAATATCTCAAATAAACGGAGACTTTGATGCCAAAGATCCAAAGGTGGCAGCTTATCGTAATGCTGCCTTAAAAATGTCGGCTCGGTTCGAGGGGCTTGAATTTCATCACGTCGCCTGAGAAAGTAACCAGGCGACGGACATCCTCGCACGCATTGGTGCTAAGCGCGACCCCGTCCCACCGAACATCTTCCTCGAAAGGCTTCTCAAGCCATCCGTGGTGTGGCAAGGGGAGGGCGGCAACAATAGTCCAGATCCGAACACAACTCCGGATTCCGAACACACCGATATCATCGGGGGCTCGGCCACCGAAATTACACCATCGGCCCATCTCATCATGGCAGTCATTGCCCCACGGACCGAACCCTTCTTGGCCTACATTAATGGGAAGGATCTCCCCAAAACCAGAATGAGGCTCGCCGCATTGTCCGGCGTTCGAAGGCCTACAAGGTTCACGACGGAGAGCTCTACAAGAAAAGTACTACCAGAGTACTTCAAAGATGTATCTCCGAAGAAGAGGGGCGCCAGCTTTTGGAGGAAATTCATGCTGGTCTAGGCGGACACCACGCCACAGCCCAAGCCCTTGTTAGCAAGGCCTTCCATATAGGGTTCTATTGGCCGACGGCCTGAGCAGACGCACAGGACCTTGTCCAACTCTGCGTCGGATGCCAACTCTTCGCCAACCAAAGCCATATGCCCACAACTGCCTTACAAACAATCCCCATCACCTGGCCTTTCGCGGTCTGGGGACTGGACATGGTTGGACCCCTTAAAGGGGGAATCCATTAGAAAAAATATCTGCTGGTCATGGTGGACAAATTCACCAAATGGATAGAGGCTAAACCAGTCAAAACGGCCGAGTCCGGGCCGGTGATAACATTCATATCCGATGTTGTGCATCGTTACGGTGTCCCACACAACATCATCACCGATAACGGCTCCAATTTCACAGCAGACGAGGTAAAAATCTGGTGTGCTAATCTGGGCATTAAGCTCGATTACGCCTCCGCCTACCACCCACAAACAAACGGTCAAGTCGAACGAGCCAACGGTCAAACCCCGGCTAGTGCGATCTTTGAAATAATCTGACAAACACTGGGTTGAGGAGCTCGACTCCGTACTCTGGGGGCTACGGACCACGCCCAACCGTACTACCGGATACACACCTTTCTTCATGGTGTATGGCACAGAGGCTGTGTTGCCCTGCGATATTATTCATGACTCGCCTCGAGTGCCTATGTACGAAGAAAGAGAAGCCGAGCTAGATCGGCAGGACAGCCTCGATGCCCTGGAGGAGGAGCGCAACATCGCCAAAGCCCGTTCAGCATTTTACCAACAGCAGGCTCGAAGATATCAAGGCAGAGAAGTACGAGCCAAGACTTACAACGTTGGCGAACTCGTTCTACGCCTGCCGGAGAAGAAAAAGGACAAACTCAAGCCCTGATGGGAGGGTCCCTTCATAATTGATGAAGTTCTTACCGGAGGTGCGTACCGTCTTCGTGATGCATCAGACAATCGCCTAGAGCCGAACCCCTGGAACACGGCCAGACTCCGAAGATTCTATGCCTAGCGCCGGATTATTTGTTCGTCTCCTTCTCCCCTGTAGTTTCCATTATTTTTTCTCTCCTTTCCGCTTTTATCTTTTCACCTTAAAGCTCTCATACGGCTAGACCGTACACCGCTGACGTATACATCTTCAAATATGTACGTCCATTATACCTGGGGGCTTCTTGGATAGAAGCTTTTCACTATTATTTGAGCATCAAGCTCTCTACATATGCGTTTTCTTGCATATGTACCTTTTCTTTGCCATTATATGCATCGGTATGACTTAAGTTTTGGCCAAGCTGGGTTGCCTAGCTCCTGTGCTTATGCCCTACGTTCCCGTTAGTTCGGCTAGGGCAGAAAGGGAGCACATCTGCGATTGTTACTGTCGGGTCATCCGGATGTGTACCTCAGACTGGGTGAAGCCGAAAGCTAGCGTTCTTAAGGGAATATTCGGTCGGTGAATTAAAGATGTTTTTTGCATGCACTCCATGGCGAACCCCCAAAAGTTACATACACTGTGATTTTCCCATCACAATTCGGACATGTACATTAATGCATGCACACCCAGGGAAAGGAACCCTTAACGAAACTATTCTCCCTGGAAGATGTTTCTTACGATCTCTATGTAATATAACATAACTAGCCGAATACAGCTTGTCTGTTCAAGCAACTATGACCCCTACGCCTAGTTTTCCATGCATACCCCGGTCTACTCGGCCGCGACGGTATTCGGAAACACTCCGCACCCTCGGGTGTGGAGGTTGAAGTGAAAAGGTCTGCCATGAAAAATGCTATACAATTCAGCTAGAGTTCAACATGGTAGGGAAAGTACATAGTCACTTGGACTCAAACACTTCCTCCTCTATACTGTCCAACAGGCAGTCTAACTTACAATCCTGTTGGGAATATTTGGCGGCTACCTATACTTGGTCATATACTAAACTAACGGGAATTTCTTCCCCATTCGACCCTAGCGGTCCAACGCGAGCCATGTGATTAGGATCCAGCTTGGTATACCGGATCTTCACCATGGCTCAGGCCTCTCGCGCACCCTCTTGGCAGGCCGATATGTTCCATAGTCGGACATGCCGCCGCGCTCCTTTAAACAGCTCTACAAGCTCCTCCATACTTCCTGGAGGGGAGGCGGATGGTCATAGGGCCTTGGCAACACTCCTCATTGCCAGCTGAGCCTGCTCGTGCACTTGCGACAGCCTTTGCAGCAGATCACTTGCTGATCCGGACACCTCCTCTTCAGGACGGCCCGTCAATATACCTGCAATCATAACTATATCAGTTCCATTTATCTCCGAATTACTATAAGGTCAGTTCGGCCACATACTGAATATGCCACCCCATAGCTTTTTATTCTCCTTCACGGCGTCGGCAAGCTGGGCCCGCACATCTTTTAGTTCTTCGCCCAATGCAGTGTTTGCATCCTGGAGCTTGTTTTTCTCCCCTCTGACTTGGGCCAGAACCCGCTCACCTGCGGCGTGTAGCCTTTTTGCTTCTCTCCCTCCCGCTGGAGCAATTTTCAACTTCCCTTCGAGTTGATTTGACGATCCAATTATGAGGTCAACAACAATAATTATCACAGCTGGTATATAGTTATAATTCCTCGATGGAGGGGAATATTAACAGAGGATGCCTCCTTGGACTTTTGCAGTTTGGCGGTAGCAACATTTAGCTGTGTTCGACACCGCTCTAACTCTTGGGTTAGCAGGACATTCTTCCATGTAAGGACCTAGTTATACAACGATCCTTTTCGGACATATGGTTATCCTTTTCGGACAAAGAAAAACTTACCTGCACATCTATCAAATATTGCTTCGTGGCTTTTCTAAGCCCATCTCGAGCAGCTTGGATGTATGCGTCACCCGAGCTGAAGGCATTGAAGGCCTCTTCCGAGAACTTGGGGTCTCGTAAGACAGCCCTGCAGCGCCGATGATTCATGGCGCTCTCTACTTCCGAGTTGGTAACGGACATTTCTTCCGAACCCTCGGCCGAAGGATAGTCCGGCATTGTTCCCACACCGGCTCCCGTCTCTCCGACAGGATCTAAATTCCGGTTGTCAGAAGCACGACCGGCCGGGCCCCCGGACACGATTCGGCGAACCCTTTTCCTGTAACAAGATAAACGCACAGGTCACAGTTGGATGCGGCCGCGGAAAAACATATTCATAAATCCATACCTCTTCGAAGGCCTGGTTGTGTCCTCATCGGCCTTCCTCTTCGAAGGCTCGCCCGACCCAGGAACCGATCTCTTCGGAATCACTGAACGCCTCCCCTGTGGAGCACGAGACAGTGCGGTGGGTGAGGCAGAATAGGAACACTCTTTTAGAGGAGGCGTCTCTTGATTACTCACACGTGAAGCAGGAAGAAGGCCAGGGTAGTCGGCGATGATGGCTACTTCTCTGCCATCATCGCTCGTCTGGTAAAACACTCCCTCCGCGAGCACCACGAATATATTCGGATCCTCTTCAAACCCGGGATCAAGCTCCCGGTTGTGGTTCTCCGGCTGTGGGGCGGGACTATGAAGCCCTTCGGTGACCTTTCGCCAGTGCTATCATAACAAGCGGATTAGGAATTTATCAAAGGTAATCCGGAGGTGGAATGAGTAAAACAGAGGGGTTGGAGCTTACCCAACTAGGGGGATCATACATGGAATACCCATCTCTGCGTTTAATGCGAAGAAATTCCTCTTCCTCCCCTTTAAACAGCTCGGCCAATATCTTGGCTAGGGCGGCAGGGGTATCTGGACCTTTCCGGCCGCAACGGGAGGCGTCATGCTCTCCATTATAGTGCCACATTGGAAGCCCTCTATATTGAAGCGGCTGAACCCCTCGTACTATGGAGGTCGCCATAACTTCGACTATTGTGAGTCCGGAGTGAGCGAGCGTCTTTATCTTGCTCATAAGCTGGCGAATTTCCGCGCTGTCATCTTCTTCAGTGGAATGCTCGCAAATTCAGGAAGACCCTTTCAAATTGGGTCGGGAAGCGCAACGTCCTCAATATAGAACCATTCGTAAGGCCATTCTTCAGATGCCTTCCTTGGTGTGCCGGACAGATATCCGGTACCGGCGATGCGCCATACTTCGGCTCCGCCCACTTCGAATATTGACCCCTCGTGATTACGCGGGACGAGACAGAACAACTTCCTCCACAGCTCAAAATGGGCCTCAATGCCCAGGAATAATTCACATAAAGCGACATAACCTGCAATGTGCAGAATGGAGGCATGGGTGAAGTTGTGCAGCTGGAGGCCATAGTATTCCAGAAGCCCTCGGAGGAACGGATGGATTGGAAATCTGACGCCTCTTAACAGATAGGGCACGACACACAGCCGCTCCCCCCCGGACGGATTGGGGAAGCCCCGCTCGAACGGGGACCAGAGCTGCGGGGGGAAGAAATCCCTACGTTTGCAACTTCGCTAATTGACTATGGGACACAGAACACCTCTCCCACTCACCCCTCTCTGGGCCGGAATGGGAGGAGGAGTTGGGAACGCTAGCCATGCTGGAATGGTTTCTCCTAGCAGTCTCCAGGGATTTTCTCTCTGTGGTGCTGAATGGATCTTAGATCCAATCTCTTTAACTAGGCGCTCTTCCTTACATGGACGGGGTGTTATTCGCAAAAAATACCCTGACCTTCCACATTCGCTCGACACGTGGAAGACGAATTATTCAACACGCGGAAGCCGAGGGGAGCGATATTGAATCAACGGCCAAATACATTACTTGGAGAAGGAACCCGCCTTGCAATGCCGAAGACAATTTGTGTGCCGAACACCTAGCTAATGAAGACTGGTTTGGGGGCTACTGAGGGAGTCCTGGACTAAGGGGTCCTCGGGCGTCCGGCCTATTATCAATGGGCCGTACTGATGGGCTGTAAAGACATGAAGGCCGAAGACTGTACACGTGTCCGGATTGGACTCTCCTTGGCGTGGAAGGCAAGCTTGACGACCAACTATGAAGATCCCTTCTTATGTAACCGACCCTATGTAACCCTAGATCCCTCCGGTGTCTATATAAACCGGAGGGCGTAGTCCGGAAAGGATATACTCATTACCATAGTCATACATGCTAGGCTTCTAGGGTTTAGCCATTACGATCTCGTGGTAGATCAACTCTTGTAATACTCATATTCATCAATATCAATCAAGCAGGAAGTAGGGTATTACCTCCATAGAGAGGGCCCGAACTTGGGTAAACATCGTGTCCCCTGTCTCCTGCAACCATCGACCTTAGACGCACAGTTCGGGACCCCCTACCCGAGATCCGCCGGTTTTGACACCGACAAAGGAAGGGAGGGGGATGGGTGGCTGGGTGCTAAGCGTTCGTCCAACACACGCCACCACCACGACACGGCCCTGGTCTGCCTGGTGCGCCTACATTTGAGAATGCAAACGAATCTTCTTTCATTTACAAACGAATCAGTATGTATTACCATGCCCGTGTTTTCCTTGCAATAATTAGTCATTCGAAACGAGATACTATAAAATAATTAATGAGGAGTTATTTGAAAAAAAATCAAAACGGTATCCACGCTAACGTGGATTAGAGTGTGTGTCACATAATTAGTTATTTGAATTAGAGTGTGTGTCACATAGCGATCTCCAATTCTAATGTGGATTTCGCATTTCACTGTGTCCATGCTACTTTTTTTAATACAAATTCATATGTATATGATGAACACCATGGTAGTGAGAAAACTTTTGGATGTATTCAAACATATGACCTACAAAATAGCACAACAAATCGAGTCAATGTCAACTTTTTGAAACCTAGTATGGCACGAATTCAAAATAATTACCCATATGCATGGTCCTCAGTTCAAATCTTACAATGTACACCGAATTGAAACATCAATATTAAGTCTCGTACTATCTACATTCAAATGTTGTCTTTAGCCCCCCCCCCCCCCGCACACACGCTACATACTTCCTGTATCGGTCAATCTTCCTCTCATAACCACCTTAGGAAGCCATCGGTTTCCAACACACATCCATTCTTTCTCTCCATGTTTCGATCTCTAACTCTCTCAACTACACAACCCCCTTTTTCCACTCTGTTACGAAATGTATTTACCTCACACACCCGCCATTGCACCCCATGCCGAGCTCTCTCTCTCTCCCTCTCCCTCTCACCCTCTCGCGCTAAATACATGCATTGCCTATCTAGCCTCCCAACCTCTCATGCCCACGCACGCACGTTGTCTATCTAGGTCAATCCCTCGAGACTGTCTCACTCTTTCTTCCGCACGGTGGGCCACACTCGCTCAATCTCGCTCTCTTTATCTGAGTCTCGTTTAACCTCGTTTTCTTTGACACACAAATGATATATCTCCCTGTGCGGGCCTCGATCGACACACTCCATACTCTCTCACGCAGATTGTCTATCGAGGTCAGTCCATCAAAGCCGCCCCCACTCTTTTGACCTCATGGCGGGCCACGCTCTCTCTCTCTCTCTCCCTCCCTCCCTCTCTCTCTCTCTCTCTCTCTCTCTCTCTCTTTGTATGTCTCGATTGACGTCGCTCTTTCTCGGACAAAAACGATATATCACCATGTTTGAGCCCAATTCGACTTATTCACATTATATACTCTCTCACGCACATTGTCTATCTAGGTCACTCTCTCCAACCCGTCTCACTCTTTCGATCACACGACGACCCTATGTGATCGATTGACCTTGCTTCCTCCCACGCACAAAATATATCTACACGTCTGTGACTGGATCATCTCTCAAGCTCTATCTGATAGCCCTCACCCTTGCTAAAAGCTCAATCGGACAATATCTCTCCATAGCATATATATTTGTTCAATGAATGTCGGACCACACTCACTTTGCCTCTCTATCTATATGTCTCTCGATGACCTCGCTTTCTCACGCCGTATCTTCCACACATTGAAGCTACCTCTCCATCCCTCGCAAAGCCGGAGCTATTTACATTGCGAGGGGCACTCCAACCTTGGATTAATTTGTGTAGCCATTTATTTCGGTCGGTTTAGATTATATTTTCATAGCATTCATCCCACAACTACTCGAAACACCATTGCAACCCCCGCAACTCCCCTAGTTGATTTCCCTCTAGCTCGGTCATCGCTCTCTCGCACATCCTTTCTCGCCTTCAACGTCGCACCATGGTATTATTGCAAAAAACTCTATTGTTCTCTTTAATTATTATAAATAAGCTACAAACTACACACCATAGTCCACTTGGAATGGAACAAATTTTGACCCACAAATTAAAGTGCTAGAAACTACACACCGAGGGCCCCTCATGTCATGAAACAAATTTGGACCCATATACAAATTGAAAAATAAAGGACGAGGATCGAACATGCGACCAGGGCCTTCAAGCCGCACGTCAATAGGCAACATACGTAGAACAGCAATGCCTCCCTTTGTTCACATAATGTTTTTATATTACCATAGCCTATTTAATTGATAACATGTAATATTATTTTTAGTATTATTCGCCTTCACTTACTGGTGGGTTCCATGTGCGCTCTCTCTCTCTCTTTCTCCTCCCCTTCTGCGTTTAGACGCACGGGCAAACACGAAGAACTCGCGGGCGATGTTGCCGTTGACCATATCTGGACGCGTTCACAAGTTACGGCACCAGTTTCACGTGCTAGCAGCACTAGTCAGTGTGTACGTGCAATGCACGTTAATTTGGAAGTACATTAAGTGCATGCGGATATTAAGTAGGATATTCTTTGCGTGTTATTATGTGATTAGCACTATTTTTGGCATGAAATTAACTGCACGCTAAACGTGTTGAGCGCTCGACATTGAAGCAGTCTAGGTCGTTGGATGACAAGGAATACATGTGGCTTGATGATGTTTTATATTTAATTTGATACGGCTCTAGCAGAACATTCAATCGATCAAACCATAGATTTCGTTCAGTCTGACTCTGACTTTAAATTATATGACGATCGATCTAAAATAAACGGAAATGATAAACGTTCGGATTTTAAGCATGGCAATCCGAACATTTTTCATGGCAAATTTAGATTACGCGGCGGCGGCGGGGGCGTCTTGCGGTGGGAAGCGGCTCCTCTGCCGTGCTCTGTGTGTCATCGGGCCACTAACCAACGGCGACGGCGGCGCCTTGCGCCGTTGTTGGCGTACTCCAGGACGTTGGCCTAGCTACAAGGAAGGCCAAAATGTTCTGGACTTCGGAGCAAGTCAACTGGCGGGAGGAGGCGACTGGCATTGGTGCTAGGAAGCGGTCGACGGCGGCCATCCATGCCGCTGAGGGGGGCACTGGCACCCGCGCGGGGACAGGCACTGTCAACAGCGCGGCGAAGACATTCGTGTGCATGGGCACCGGCATAGGCGCGCACGTCAGTGCACGCGCAGGCGCATGCACTGGTAGGTGCACGGGCACCGGCACGGGCGTGCGCGTCAGTGCACGCGCAGGCGCATGCGCTGGCAGGTGCACGGGTGCGTGAAGGTCAGCGGGGACCTCGTGGAACCCCGTGGCATCAAGCTCGGCGACAATGTGCGGCTCCCAGCCCATCAATGCCACGGGGATGGGCGCTGGCGCAGTCGGGGCGACGGGAGCCGGAACGGGAGCGGGGACAGGCACGGCGTCTTCCCGCAAGGCCAGTTCAAGCTCGTCCCAAAGCGCCTTATGTTCTTGAGACTCCGGCTGGGTGTCTTCCTCAGGAAACTGGAAGACTAAGCGCAGACCATCGTGATGCGGCATGGCGTACGTTTAGGTCAGGCTGGTTGGAGGTAGACGACAGGAGAATCAGAGAGGAAGAGCGAAGATTGTAGCGATACCGGGTAGTGCGGGGTTGATTTTAAACTGCGGCGCCGGCGACATTAAAAGTGGGAGCAGTTGGGACGAAGGTGGGCGGCGGAGCCTGGTCAAAGGGCTCGCGTCCCGATGAGCCTGCATAGTGGTCTGCTCGCACGCCTCCCTGTCAGCCGGCGCAGCGGTGTGCTCGCACGCCTCCCGTCGACTCACACGCTTGCTCGAACGGCACCTGCCGATGAGAAGCGGGACTCGTGGCGGCATGTAAACGCCCACGGTTTCAATAGTGAAAGCGTTCGCCTTAGCATGACAGGTCTTTGTTCCAAAATACCTTGGCTCTTCATTTGTGCAACTTGTCATACGCAGCTTGTCTCAAATTGAAGAAAAAAATTACGAAGTAATATTTGTGCCATATCACGTGACCATGCTCAGTTTCAAGAATTTATGGTCACTTTTGGATTTTTTGAAATTTAAGATCCACGATTCGAAACAATATCATAATCTGCATCATGCAATAAATTTTCAAGCCATACATCTGTCCTGTTGTATTTCTTAAGAAAGGATTTGGTCAAACATTTTGCTTAGTTAGACTTCAGACAAGTTATATATGCAGAGAAAAAGGATAATCCCTCTGTAGCAGTGCATTGCCTGATATATTAACTCAAGTACTAGGCACGAACAAACGGGCTCAATTCTATGCTCATCCTGGTGTAGTAGTAGTAGTACTAGGCAATGCAGTTGACAGGTGACCTTGGCAAGTGGTGACCGAGGGAATTGAACTGTGCTCGGCACGGTAGGTAACGTTGTCTAGTTACTAAAGCATCCCTCCGTTGTTCATCGGTAGTCATTATGGACCGGGGACATGAGGGGAATTTCCTAGGGCTGGAATTCTGGCTACAAGATATTTCGACTCGAAACGCAGAGGCTCGACTGGTTGGGGTTGCCTAATGTGCATACCATGCACGCCACCAAAAGGACACGAGCCCGGTTTTTATTTTTTATTTTCTTAGGATCAACACGAGCCAAGGTCTGGCTGGTACGCCGTTGGGTCTTACCATTCGAGAATACGAAAGGAACCTTTTAAATTGCCGAACGAATCTATGTGTATTACAATGCCCGTATTTTCCTTGCAAATACTAATCTCAACGTGGTAATTGATTTATGACGAGTTGTTGAATTAGAGTGAGTTTGTGATATAGTGATCTCAACGTGGATTTCACATTTCATGGTATCCCTGGTAAGTTTTTCAATGCAAATTCAAATTTAAAAGATGAATAATATGGAGGTGAGAAAACTTTTTATGTATCAAGCATATGACCACACACGCACACACACAGAGAGAGAGAGAGAGACCCAGACACGAACACAACAACAATCCAATAAGTATAGTGCATCTATTTTTCCAACCCATGCATGTATGACACGAATTCAAAAATACTCCTTCTGTTCCTAAATATTAGTCTTTTAGAGATTTCAACAAGCGACTAATACGGAGCAAAATGAGTGAATCTACACTCTAAAATATGTCTATATATATCCGTATGTGCCAGTCCACTTGAAATCTCTAAAAAGGCTAATATTTAGGAACGAAGGGAGAAAAATGTAAGACATGCATGGTCCTCAATTCAATATTTAAAACGAACATGAAACTGAAACATGAATATTAAGTCTAGTACTACAGTACATGCAAATGTTGTGTTTAATTAGGCGGAGCTATGATTGTCGGGGGTCACCCCCTCGACCTTAGATAAAATTGTGAAGCTCTGTTTAGGGTTGTTTAGATTATATTTGTCCCCACCCTCCCAACCACCAATTGGTTGTGCACCCCCACCCCTCCTCCCCGGGAGAATATCATGTGCCCCCATACCTTAGATATGCCGATACGAGTTGGTTGGAGCTTGTAGATCCGAGATATAGCAGCTCACATGATGTCTTAATATTTTTACAGGAAACCTTGATGAGTTTGAGAATTGCACACAATTTGTACAAAAACTACTCAGATGCCCTTGGATCCCATATCCAACGACCTCGAAGTTCATATCACCGTAGCATCTAAGATGAAGGCGGACATCATATTCTCCTGTATGTAAGAATATCATGTGCTACCACACCTTAGATGCTTTGGTGATACAAGATCTTCGGAGCCGTTGGATTTGTGACCCAACACCTCCTCGTTGGTTCGAATGGTTTTTTGCAGAAAAGCCCCCAAAGAGTTCGGCCACTGCTTACAAGCACAAATACTACTCAGATGCCATTGGATCTCAGATCAAACGACCTCGAAGCTCGTATCACCGTAGCATCCAAGCTGCGAGAGCACCTTATGTTTTCTCGCACGGGAGAATATGAGGTGCTCCCGCACCGTAGATTCTATGGTGATACGAGTTCACGGAGATCTAACGGCCCACAGAAGGAGGTTTGAATGTTTTTGCAATATACGGCTGAGAGAGTTTGGGAATTGCGCAGAAAGTACAAGTATTACACATGTGCCATCTGATCACTAATCATACGGCCTAGATGCTCATATCACCGTAGCGGGTAATTAAGCTACGGGGAGCACCTAATATGAGCAACAGGCAGCCGTTGGATCCAAGATGCAGCGGCACACACGAGGCCTAAATGTTTTATTTGCAAAAAAATTGGAGAGTTTGGAAATTGCGCATAATTACAAAGACTACTCCCAAGCCATTGGATCTCACTTCCAACGGTGTAAAAACTCGTATCACCATAGCATCTAAGCTGCGGGGTGGATGTGATATTCTATGCCGCTGTCATTTTTGTTCGTAAACTTGCAAAATACGTGTAACTTGTGCCGTTACTTGTCTAACCGCGCAAAGTGTTTGTTCAAAAAAACAATCCTACACTGAAATATCGGAACAACACATGGGGATCCCACTTGTCATTAATCAAATTTGGACCTAAAACTAACAAATATGAAAGACGAGATTCGAACTGGCAACCTGGACTACAAAGTGTAAGTCGATAGCCTGAAACAACAACGGTTGTTGGCTTTGTCCCATAACTTGATTTTATACAGTATTACGTTGAATAGAGAAGAGGGAGTGCCTCGTCAACACGTGCATGACCGTTGACTCACTTACTGGTGGGTCCCAGGTCTGCGATCTCTCTCTTCTCTCCATCGTTTAACCTTTGCACGGGCACACACGAAGAGCGGCGCTAGCTTGCCGTGGTGTTATTACAACTAAAAAAAGCATGGAAAATATAATAATCGCCTAGAACAAGAGACGTTGTGGCTGGTCGAGACGGAGCTAACCACACCTATCCTCCGTGCCATGTTAGCATGATGAAGCTGTGTGGCTAGTGGGGTGTTTTCGACCGACTGGCTGGGTCCCGAGGTCGAACCATAGGTACTACGTCTGATACCGTAAATTTTTACACGCACATTTTTCCTCCGTGCCGAGACATGGCACACCCTACCGCGCGGTTTCGGGGTTCTCCCGGGTGGTGCACGCATATATTCTTCCTGACGTGGGACGCCCTACCGCGCGTTTTCGCCGAAGCAAGTAAATGAGTCATCAAATCACGAAAGACCACTTTTCCCGCCAAGTACATCAGTGAAGCACGGTGGCTAGCTAGTTGGGCTAGTTTGACCGATTAGCTAGGCCGCCGCCACATTTGTTTTTTCACCCCTTTTTTATCTACTTGCCGGCAGGTAAATTTAAATATCCACCGCGGCGTTGCTCTGGTGTTTGAGTGCGGCAGGATTTTTAATTTTTTGATTGACGGGAGCAGGCGCGGCAGGATTTTTAATTTTTTGATTGACGGGAGCAGGTGCGGCAGCAATTAGTCACGATGACTCCGCCTGTAAAACCCACTGCTCCCTGATGTGAAAAGTCGTCGACTGGTGTTTTACCATGGTGAAAACCAAAAGATTTCCCGCTCCTCGGCTGGCTCCCTCCGCCTTCCCGTAGATCGCATTGCCTTTCAGCCGTTTCGCCCCCTGCATCGCCAACGTCGTGCGCCTCGAGAAGCAGAGGGACTTCGGTGGTGTTTAGGCGCCCTCTGCATGGGCATGTCCATGTTTGGGCGCAACATGACTGTTGGTTCAAACTCAGACGGTGCAGAGCAGTCACTGTAGCATAAAGCGTGTGGGTGTGTTTGGTTGCATTCTCATCTCAATATACTAGTTGTTTCCTCTTCGTGTATTTGTGTTAACCTATTAGTGTGGACTCATGCACTCTGCCAAACACTCAAAAGTGGGTCGAGAAGGGAACTTTTGCTCCCATCCCGTGCACCCTTCATACACCCTGCCTAACACTATTCGTGCTTCATATGGTTCATGTTTCGTGGAGTACTGTAGCACCGTACTCTCCGTGCGCTGTAGACCTAGTTCTGTTAACATTGATCTCACCGTTCATTCTCGACCGGGCAGTCGAGAAAGCGGTACTATGTTACTACATTACTATTCATATAGTTGACATGCGCACAACATCATTTGTTGTCGTCATATCTTACTACACTAGCAACAAGATTATGTAGTACTGACGTATGAACCACTTCACATGACTAGTAGTAGGAGCACTGTGTATGTTCAAGTGGCTGCCGTGTTTCGCACTCCTCTGTCGTAAGAGTGGAAACGCTTGCTGTAATCATTTTTTTCTTCAGAAAAACAGTGAACACGCTCTACCGTGCGGATCCTCCTCCAGCCATGCACTAAATTACTCACTTTCGCCGACGTGTGGGACAACCAGCATCGGGGTCCACCAGCCATGCACTAAATTACTCCGTAGTAGAGTGACGGTAGACTACCCCGATCGAAGCGCCGCAGTAATGCCCAATGAGCCGTCAAATCACAAAACCCCCTCCTTTCCAGCAGTAAGTTGGACGGACGAAGCATCCATCATTTCACTCTTCTCTCTCAGCTTCCTCTCTTCCCAACTCGCTTCTCCAGCATCTTGTTCCTCATTTATTCAAGAAAACCCCGACCTACTTCTGCCATTGTTCTTCTCTCCCAAAGAAGGAAAGGTGAGCGCATCAATGGTGTTGATTCTGGCCGAGTCCCGGTCTTGCAACCATGAGACTGATCCTATAACTCCCTCTCTTTTCTTCTTTTGGGTTTGTGATTATGTTTTCTTTTCTTTTATTTCTATTTGACAGTTTCTTGATGGACGCTGGAGCATCGGCCGAAGTGATGTCTATGGCTCTGGCCAAAACCGTCGAGGCTCATGGTACGAAGAAGCGCAAGCACCCCACCGAGACTACCGCAGACAAGCTCAAAGCCATTGCCCTGTCCAAGCCCCCCTCTCCGGGATCCCTCATTAAGCAAGTCCAGGTAATATCTCTTCTTGACGATCTTTTTCTCGATCTTGATCATGTTTTTTCATCTAACACGCAGTACTAGTACTAGTAGTACAACTTTCTGGGTGATCTTGCATGTGATTTTTGTGTGCCAAATGACGGTTCTAAATTCCTCTTTTGACCAAAACATGCGAGAGGTTGACACTGATTTCTTATAGATTACTTTGAACTACTCCCTCTGTCCCAAATTTCTTGTCTTAGATTTGTCTAGATACGGATGTATCTAATACTAAAATGTGACTTGATACATCTGTATCTAGACAAATCTAAGACAAGAATTTTGGGACGGAGGGAGTACTTTATGAACATCAATGCTACCTTTGAAGAGGGTATATTTGCCTCAGTAACTTGTGTTATGGATATTGCAAGTAATCCCTCTGCTCTCATGCCTTTGAAGACATGTTCTAGTGTCTTTGTTCACTCATTTCTGTGCGTATATGTAGCCATATATGGAGTATAATATCGAAAATCATCTTATATTTCTAAACGGAGGTAGTAATAAAATATGGTTTCTGTTTGAATTAGAACCAGGTCCGCTGTGGAGATGAAGTTCTCAAACTCATGTCGTGTGAACTGGAATACCTGAGGATGAGTTCTACTGCTAAACTATCCAGCTGTTGTGTCCTTGTCGCCATGTGTCCTGAACTAGTGTTTTCCCGTAGCATTGTTGTCAGGCGTGTTCTCAAGGCTGTACTTGACCACAACAATTTCCTGGTTCTGCCTTTGATTACGAAGGGTGTGGTTCTTGTAAAGCTTCCCAACAAATCTGATGCGGCCTGTCTTCATGATCATGTTTATGAGTGGAAAGACCACTCTGTTAGGTTCTCCAAGGTTGACGAGATGGTGATGGTGCATGTAGACATCTCTCACGAAGTCCATGGCCTAGTCAGTTATGCGGGGTTCATCCCGTAGGTCGGTGGCAAGAAATAGTCTGCAGAGTTTAATTAGTGCAACTTTGCTTGTCTGTAGTAAGTACTATTGTTCAGTACTAGATTTGTGTTTGTGAACCCTGTATTGTTTATTAGTACTGCTGCTTTTGGTGTGTGGTCAGTCCTAAGAACGGTCTATGTTAATGTCTGTCCACTCAATTCAGTCTGTATATTTTGAAGTATCTAGATCATCTTTTTTGTGAGGACGGTTTATCAATTATGGTTACACTCCAATATCTGTATGCATTGCAGAGTTAATCGCACCCACCAGGATTTCCAGTCCCATGGATGTTCGGTCCATACGATTTGTCACGACCTTTGGACTGTCCTGCTTGTGGGAGTAGGCGGGGCCCCTGCATGCCACCCGTAGTTGGATGATCAATCTTCTGTTTAGTACTTCAACATAGTGATTTCCTGGTAAGGATTCACTCATGTCACATCAAGTAAATCTTATTGATTTACTGTCTAAATCTTATTGATTTAATGTCATGTTTTCTTTCTTTTCCTGCAATTTTACGATGTAGGTTTTGCCATGTGACATTCATCACAGAATAAACCGTTTGGTTTGCTCTACGATGGCTATTTTTGCAAGTTTCACTTCTTATATCGTGTCAGTAACGAAGGCACTGTCCATCACTTATATTACTGGAAAAATTGGATCAGTCTGTTGTCTGAGTACAAGCTGAATCCCTATGATGAACTGCAGTTTGGTTTAACAAAAACACAACAATTAGTCCTTCTCGTGTTTAAAAGAAATGAAGAAAAAAACTGGATCACGGTCACGAAGCCTAGTCAAGTTAGAAAGCTGATCATAGCAGACCAGACACGATCGCCGCTGTCTTGCACATCCGTACCACCTTCAGCAACGGATCGAGCACCGACAGTTGCTCTAGCACTGATAGCGGCAGCAGCTCAGTCTGATCCAGCTGAGGATTGGGCACCGACCGCGTCAGCGGATTAGGCTGATCTACTGGAGGATCGGGCATCGACACCGGCACCTGCTCTGACACCAGCACCAGCTCTACAAGGAGCACCATCTCTGGCAGCAGCGGCGGCTTCGGCACCTGCACCAACACTTGCACTTGCATCTGCTCCGGCCCGTGCAGCGGCAACCAAACGAGCAGTTGCACCGGCAACAGACTGGGCTGCAGTTCGCACTTCATATACCAAAGTCCTTACAAAAACAGACATGTCCACCTTCTTGGTAAGCATTGGCCGCCCAAGTGTTTCGTTCTTTTTTCTTTCCATGTTGTTTCGCATGATTCACTGTGTTGATCTAACTGTTTGGGTATGTCTTCTTGTTTGCAAACAGAGAATTCCTAGAGCAACGAGGGAGTCGTTCAACAATCCGGGTGACAGCGGCCAAGTTTCTCTTACCATGCGCAGCCTTGGTGTGAATCAACCTTCTCAATATACCGTAAGTACAAAGGATGGTCCCATGATGATTGATGCTAAAGGATGGTCAAGGTTCAAATCTAAATCCTATCTTGCGATAGGGGATGATCTCAAAATCAAACTTTCTCGGCAAGGAGAGCTGGTCCAAATCCACTTTGAAATTCTTCAGTAGCAGCACGCAGCTGCCGAACTGATCTATCCTACAAGAGATTTTGATGTAATAATCTGGCACAGTGAAACAAGTGTCCTGTGTGTATAAGTAATATGACAGTATTATTTATCACATGGTATATCATTGATAGAATTGCAGCTCTCATTGCTGGTTAGGAACTGTTGTTCGATTTCATTCCAGCAGCTGTCGTGCTTTATTCAATTTTGTGTATTCGCCTTGCGACAGCATCTAAAACCAGCGCCGTACCGATCGCTTGCAATATGAAAAGCGCTGAGGTAGAACACATGGGCCCCCAAACATGCAGGGTGGGCCTGCGGCCCGAAGTCCAGAACCGTGAGCCTGTCTGAGTATTATATTCTCAACTGAACCCCCATAATGCCCGTGCTTTGCACGTAATACAAGATGCATTTGTATGAGTATTTTATCTTGTGAGAGAAAAGGATGAACGAGGGAAGGCCTTATTTGCAAATGTGGAGAGGTGTGTGGGTACCTTTTTGCAAAATTTCCATAGTTTCCTTCCTATCCGTCAGATATAAATCGGACGGCCTATATTGCAGGATGGCAGGCACACCATCATCACCAACTCGTCTATACTGTGTTAAAAACAACTCTGTTTTTTATAATTATATATGTTATATATATTCCCCTTGATTTTTCTTATGTATAAAGTTGTGATATAAAAGATTTGTATATTTCTTTATAGAGGGAGTATCTCTTTGTCAAAAATATATTTTTTGTAACTAGTTACTCCTGTCTTTCTACTTCCTTTCGCTAATATGTGGGGCATCCGGCAACGGGGTCCACGTGCCATATGCACAAATTAGAGAGCACAACTGCACGGTAGACACACCCCGGTCGTAGCGCCGCAGTAATGCCCAATGAGCCATCAAATCACAACCCCTCCTTTCCAGCTTTAGCAGTAAGCTGGACGGACGAAGTGGCAATATTTCACTGGGCCTGAATCCCCTTCTCCCTCGTCTGCTTGTTCAGAGAAAACCCCCTCTCGGCGATTGCATAGGGTTTTCTCATGGAGAACCAGGTATGAATTCTTCATCCATCCCCGATAAATCCAAGTCCCTTGGTCGCAGGTAATCCTAGGATGGCAGCCGACGCCGTTGATGCATTTTTCTTCCTACTGAATCTAGTGTGTTTCATTTGTAGTGCCCAAAGTGCAAGGACCCTACAGGTTTCTGCACCCTCGGCCAGAGCCACACTTGTTCCTTCTCATCCTAACACGGGATTTTAAAACACGCACAGTATGTTCCTAGAATCCTCTTTTCTATCCGGGAGGGTGGGTTTTTTTGAACATGCTGTCGACTAATTTGGAAATTTGGATTGCTATATTTGGATAAAAGGTACTACCAGTACGATGGTCAACACTGATGTAAAGGAGGAAGTTATTTCTAGATTTGGATAGGGAATACATTGTGTTCTCATATTATTTTCCTGCAGTGCATTATTTGCTCTGCTAGAACACATGTACTCAAGATGCTCGGCCTTGCCATAACTGAATACACCAGTTTAATGGTCACAGTGAAGACAAGCCATGGATACAAGTTCAGAGTTGGGTTCATGAACCAAGAAGATCACTGCTTTTTTTATGGCCGAACTTGGATAAACTTTCTCAAATGTTACAGACTGAAAGTTGGCGCACGAATGTTGATGGAAATAGCAGAACCTGGTCTCATCTTCACTGCGATCTTCCACCCCGACGTCGTTCCAATTGTTCATCCATGTTAGTTTTGTATCTGGTTCTTGCTTGTTGCCTCAATTACTTCTTAATCCACCTATTCTGTCTAACTAATCACAATTTAACTTTAGAAATAGCAATGAATCTCTCACGAAGATGCTACTTCTAACTAATATTTTCTTATAATTGGTGGCACGTGTAGGTTTTTTCAGAGTTAAGCAGGCTGCTCGTTTGTTATTCTGTAACAACTCGGCTATTACTGATGGCACTGAAGTTGACTGGGATGATATCCACAAGTTCCTACACTTTATTGATCGTCTTGAGGTCCTTGTGGGGCGTTTCAATGGTGGAAGGCCACGTGGGATATGTGTGCCACTGCTGCACTCGTTGAACAGGTCCAACTGTGTCGAGAAACTTATGGTACGAGCTGTTTTCTATTATATATGTTGTTCATAAACTATTGCTTATACACAGTTTTACAGTTGTGATCTTCTTGAAACAAAAACTGCCCAGTCTCTCATGTTTCTTCAGTCTTGTCTTCCTCCAGCCGCCAAAACCAAACCAGCGCCTGCGGGGCCGCCTGCTTCCGCCTCCCACGACTGGCTGCACCTCAGCGCACGCATCACCACCCCACCGTCTCCTAAATCGTTAACGCCGACGTCCGAGGCCTCGCCGTCGTCCTCCGCGTGCTTTTGTGCGCTCGCCGCGGTGCCGCCCTCTCGCGTTGTCAACATGGTCAACAAACAACAGGAATCGGCAGAAGTACGTGGAGAGGATGACAGTACGGGCCCACCATGTCAGCGTATGGAAAAATAAAATGCTTCCTCCTAGTGTTTTCCTGACTTTTTTGACATTGTGAGTGTATATTGTCAATAGACAAGAGAACAGCACAAGATCGGCTGACACCTGGGATGTAGCTGCTCGAGCACTAATTTTTTTTGTTATTGTTGAGATGGAGCAGGGTTTGAACTGGGCTGTGGCCCGTCTAGCCCAGGTTTATTTTTTCTGAAGAATACCCAATCCATGCCTATTTATTTTTCTACGCCCTGATGGGCTGCAACTCTTTCAAGATGCCTGCAAATCTGGAAAGTAATATGAAATTGGTTGTAAATATAAAAACAGATGACAAATTGGTAATTACTTTATAATTTCTGAATTTCTTCACATTTTCAGATTCCTATTTCACTGGGCATTAACCTAATTTAAATATATCTTCAAAGTACTTTAAATCTGGCTTGACATTTCGGTATTAAAAATAGTTTGGAACGCACAGAAATATGCGAAATTGGCCCTGGCCAACCAAAAAACGGACTGCAATAAATTGCATAAGAAGTCGCAATGAGCTATATATAAATTATTAAAAAAAGAGGGAATGGTCTGACTTATGGGCCTATTAAGTTGACGCGTATGCAAGATTTTTTTAGTTATTATATACGTCAACAAACGATTCTAGCAGACGTAACCGTTGGATGTCAATCCAACGGCCGTCGTGTTTCTTCAATCCCTGATCTTCTTGCTCTAGCCGCCAAATCCAGCGCCAGCGGGACCGCCTGCTCCCGCCTCCCGTGCAGGCTTCACCGCCCCCTACTACTCCCACCACTGGCCAGGGCATCCCTCTACTCACCCACACCCCCTGTTATTCTGTGGCGATGGCAGCCTCACACCGCAGCCGAACCAGTGAACCCTCGTACTCCTCTCCGCGTGGGCATCCACTGTCGCGTCTTCCCCGGCTCCACGTCGTACCCTTCCTAGGCCTCGCCGTCGTCCACCGCCCTGGTGCTCTCGGCGCGGCGTGGTCAACGTGGTCAAGGAACGACTTCCATCGGAAGAGTATTGTCGTGGAGAGGCTGACAGCTGGGTCCACGGCAGCTGCAAGGAAGTGCCTCCTTATTACGCGGAAAATAATTATTCCTCCACCTGACAGCAGGGACCCATCGGACGGGCCACCGTATTTGGCGAAAAAAACGTTTCCCCCTGACTGCTGGGACCCACCAGACGGGCCACCGTATTTCGCGAAAAAAATGTTCCCCCCATTGTCAGCTTGGACCCACCGGAAGTGCCTCCTTATTATGCACAAAAAAATGAATACTCCCCCTGCTAGCTGGGACCCAGTATAGTGGGAGGCTGACTTGTGGGCCTACTAAGTTGACGGGGACAGAGGGCTTTGTCAACTTAGTCAATATGCACGATTCTAGCTCCATTGACCGTACGATGTCCATCCAACGGCCGTAGTGCTTCTTCAACCTCTGGTCTTCTTGCTCCAGCCGCCCAAACCAGCGCCGGTCGTGCCTCGTGCTCCTGCCTCCCGTGGCCGGCTGCGATGCCGTGGAGGCCTCACCGCCCCCTACTACTCCCACCGCTGGCCAGGCCATCCCTCTACCCACCCACACCCCCTGTTATTCTGCGGCGACGGCAGCCTCACACCGCAGCCGAACCGGTGAACCTGAAAGGATCGATATAGTTGAATAGAGGGGGGTGAATAGGCAACTAACAATTTTTAGCTTTTCTTTACCAATTTAAAGTTTGCATCAAAGTAGGTTGTCTAGATATGCAACTAGGTGAGCAACCTATATGATGCAACAACAACAAGAACACAAGCAAGCAAGGGATATAACACAAATAAGCTTGCACAAGTAAAGGCATGAGATAACCAAGAGTGGAGCCGGTGAAGACGAGGATGTGCTACCGAAGTTCCTTCCTTTTGAGGGGAAGTACGTCTCCGTTGGAGCGGTGTGGAGGCACAATGCTCCCCAAGAAGCCACTAGGGCCACCGTATTCTCCTCACGCCCTCACACAATGCGAGATGCGGTGATTCCACTATTGGTGCCCTTGAAGGCGGTAACCGAACCTTTACAAACAGGGTTGGGGCTCTCTCCACAACTTAATTGGAGGCTCCCAATGAAACCACGGAGCTTCACCACAATGGAATATGGCTCCGGGGTGACCTCAGCCGTCTAGGGTGCTCAAACACCCAAGAGTAACAAGATCCACAAGGGATTAGTGGGGGAATCAAATTTCTCTTGGTGTAAGTGTAGATCTAGGCCGTCTCAACCAATCCCTAGAAAATCAACAAGTTTGATTGGCTAGGGAGAGAGATCGGGCGAAAATAAGCTTGTGGAGCAACAATGGAGTTTGGGGGGAAAGAGGTAAGTCTTCTTGGAGAAGAATACCCCTTTATATAGTAGGGGGGCATATCCAACCGTTATGCAGCCCGCAGCCCGTATCTGGGTGGTACTACCGTTGACGGAGCAGTAGTACCGCTGCCACAGCGGTACTACCGCTATGGCAAGCAGGCATAGGGCACCCATGGATGAGAGAAGAGGAGTACACGTCCTAGGGCGGTACTACCGCCTTGTGAGCGGTACTACCGCCGATAGGCAGTACTGCCGCTTCCTACAGCCGCTAAAAAAATAGGGGAGGGCAGCGAGCTGAGCGGTAGTGGAGCGGAAGTAGGAGTGGTACTACCGCCAATAGGCGGTACTACCACGCCTTACTACTGTCCCTACTACTGCCCCCCTGCGGGGTCTTTTATGAAACCTGACACGAAAAAGTCGAGACCACAGCATGGGCGGTAGTACCAGCGGCACTAACAAGCGGTACTACCGCCGATAGGCGGTACTACCGCCCTGGTCATGGTACTACCACTTAGCACAAGGCACCCCTTGTTTTGCACAACACGGAAACTCCAACAGGCAGGAAGACAGCATGGGTGCAAGGAAATGTGTACGTGATGATTCCACCCATACTCTTCTGAAACGGATCCCCTCTTGATAGTACGGTTATCCCTACGACTCAATTCCACCGAAAAGAAACGAAGGAAAATAATCCGTCTAAAGGGAAGTCCTCAGAGGGGTAACAATCGCAAAGTGCCCTTATATTAGATCACCTGAAACACTTAGTGCACACGATTAGTCCGCACACGTATTGTCATCAATCACCAAAACTACTTGAGGGATAAATATGCCCTAACAATCTCCCCCTTTTTGGTGGATTGATGACAACACGGGATTTGCACACAGTAGAAACTGAAAATAAGCAAACCCCCTTCTAACAAAATATAGACGGGCTCCGCCTAGAGGTGTGCATCAAGGAATTAGCATGAAAGGCTATGTGCACATCTTTAGGATCAAACTCCCCCTATATTTTGTAGGCAGGCAACATCCTTCCATATAAGAGTAACAACAAGTACAACTAAGCAAGGACGAGCATGAGAGCAATAATATAAATGCTGAAAATGAAGCATCTCACAATATAAAGGGGTACTTGATACTAAAGTAGATAGGATAGGGTAGTTCACATATGTCTTACAACATATGGTCTTGCTCACAGCCGAAATAAAGTGAACGAAAATGAACAAACACAACGAACACGAGACACAAATGAACACACAAACACGAAACCCAAAGCAAATCCCTAACTCTCCCCCTTTGGCAGCAAGACACCAAAGGGAAAGGGACGACACACGACACGATGGTAGTAGATCTCCATGGCATCAGCAGTCATGCTCCTCCTCCTCAGAGACCTCTGCAGTACGGGGAGACGCGCGAACTCCGGTGTCCTCCTCAGTACCAGACCACGGGCAGTGCACTCTAATCCAAGACTCCTCATCAGTGATCCGCTCCTCAGAGCCATTTGCAACCTCAAGGCCAACTTGTCTCATAATGGCCTTGTCACGACGACGAGCCATATTGGCCTCCTTGTGAGCCTTGTATTGGCCCTTGGCCTGGAAGCAGAACAAACGCTTCATCTTCTCCTTGAGATTCTTCGCCCAAGAGGGCTCCTCAGATGGGGGCACATACTCCGGTCCATCATCGTCCTCATCATCTGCATCAGATAAGACAGTCTCCTGCACTGGAGGTGCCGGAGTAGACAAACTCCACTTCTCCTTCTGACGCAGCTCGATAATGTCATGAGAAACCAGATTGTCTGAAACAAGCTCCTCTCCTAGAAACTTGGCTGCCCAAGTGTCCTCGATAAGCTGCATAAATAGGGTCCATAAATGATGCACTTGCGCTCCATGACAGCAGAGTGAAGTTCAGACCACATCACATGTGACACATCCAGCACTTGCTGAGAGCCCTGCTCTTCTTGACAGAATAGAAGCAAGTCAACAAGGTAAGAGTGCACCTAATCCAAGTAGCCAACGCGAGGAAACAGGGTGTTCCGGAAGATCCGATGCATGATGTCTAGGAAGGGCCAGAGCTCATAAGAAACCTTCCCAGTCTCAGACACCTTCCTGGTAGAATAGGGCCAAAGCTTTTCCTTGTGAGTAGCGGCAACCTCCTTATGAGGGCGAAATCCAAGTGGGGTCTGGGCACCCTCATCATCATATGATAAGATGACCATGAAGTCCTTCCATGGTGCAGACAGGATACGACCATAGGTCATCCAAGTCAGAGTGCGGGCAGGATCATGCCCAAAGTGAACGGTGGCGAAGAACTGGGCCACGAGCTTGGCATCAAAGTCCTTGTTGAAAGAAATGATCCTCTTGATGTCCAACTCCTCACATCTCTGCTGAGCATTCCCAAAGTATGGCAAGTCCTTCTCCATGCGCGAGAGATCGACAGACTTGACCTTCACAAACAAGTTCTTCTTCTGCCTCAAGACATCGTGATAGATGGATTGCTGAAACCTATTCCAGAATGGACTACCTCAAAGAGCAAGGTCCTGGTCCACATGGTAGGGATTGTGCTTCCTCTTGGTACAGAACTCCATGGCAGACACCTGATTAGCACGCTTGCGCCCAGCGGAGGTCTTCGTCATTGGAACCTTGACCTTGTGCTTTGGCGGCTCCGTCGAGCCACCCTCAACAGCCGCAGCCTCTGGTTTACCTGAAGAGCGATAATGCTTGGAACCTGTTGCACGATCTAGGTTCTTGCGACGAGCCTGATGCCCGGAGCTACTACCACCTGAAACACACACACACAAGAACCACAAGAGCAAGAGAGCATAAGCCAGGGAAAGGCGAAGACCAAAAAAATTAGGTATAGAAACAGGAGCAATGGCATCTCAGGGTGGTAGTACCATGCACCAGAGCGGTAGTACCACTGATAAGCGGTAGTACGGCTAGGGTACAGCGGTAGTACCGCTGGAGCGGTTGTCAGCGGGCTGACACCTACCGCGGCAAGATCCGGTACTACCGGAGATGCAAAAGTTCATATTTCTACACCTAATAGACAAACACCCTAGTCTAGCCGTCTCCCAAGTCCTTCCTAAGCCTCGATTCAACAACTAAATCAAGTGATGCAACGAGAATAGCCCCAAAACCTAGATTCAAGAAGGAGAACCAAGGGAGAGAAGAACGCTGGCAATACCGGGATCCATGGCACGAGGAGAGGGTGGGGAATGATCCCACCGGACGGAAACGAGGGAGCCGGCCTAAATCCGGCGGCCCGGCGGCGAGCCTCCGGTGCTTGGGGAGTCGCCTGAGAGAGGAGAGGACGAGGGGATGGGGCAAACTGAACAGGTATGGGGGAGTAGAAACTCCCCCTGCCCGATACATACCCCACACGCCCAGTCCCAAGCGGTAGTACCGCGCAAGGCACGGTAGTACCACCCTGGTGCAGATCTGGAGCACGAAGCGCCCAGTGAACCACTCCACGGTAGTACCGTGTCGGCCGGGCGGTAGTACCGCTCTGCCGACGCGGTAGTACCGCTCAGGCGCCCCAAAGCAGAAACAAGGAGGAAAAAGATGACTTGTGCTCGACTAGAGAAAAACAGAAGGACCACACAAGACACGACAGGCCAAACCCGAACACGACCACACCAAAACACAACCACTCAAAGAGAGAAGCACAAGCAACAAGAAACAACACACAGACAAACTCTCGAGAAGAGAGGGCGGTGGCTGAGGCCACCTATGTTTGAGCAAATGGTATGGCGCCGCGAAGAATTATCCTTGGGCCCATGACCAAAACTCGTCTTTGAAGCACAAGTACCATCAAAAATGGCTAATGTGAAAGACTCGATCAATTTATGCATAATGGGGGGAGGAACAGTTCATTGAGAGAACAACACTCCCCCTATGTCCATGCCTACATCTAAACTAGACATCAAGTTGAGTGTGGTGGGGTGTGCAAGGGTTCAAGTCACATTGCTTGAATCAATGATATTTAGCTCATGCCTTAACTCGCGAAATCTTGCTTCATCCAAGGGCTTCATGAAAATATCTGCAAGGTTATCATGAGTGTTGACATAGTTGAGCTCAATCTCCCCTCGCCTAATATGATCCCGGATGAAGTGATACCGAATCTCAATATGCTTCGTCTTGAAGTGTTGCACCGGGTTGAGAGAAATCTTGATGGCACTTTCATTGTCACACCAAAGAGGCGCTTTGTCACAAATGACACCGTAATCCTTTAAAGTTTGCCTCATCCATAAGATTTGTGCACAACAACTACCAGCCGCCACATACTCCGCTTCGGTGGACGAGAGAGATACACAACTTTGCTTTTTGGAAGACCAGCTCACGAAAGAGCAACCAAGAAATTGGCACCCTCCGGAAGTGGATTTCCTATCCACTTTGTCTCCCGCCCAATCGGAGTCCGAATATCCTACAAGCTTGAAGTTTTCTCCTCTTGGGTACCATAAGCCAAAGTTTGGGGTATAAGCCAAATATCGAAAGATTCGCTTGACCGCCACAAAGTGGCTTTCCTTAGGTGCGGCTTGAAACCGTGCACAAATTCCCACACTCAACATGATATCCGGTCTAGATGCACAAAGGTAAAGCAAGGAGCCAATCATGGAGCGATATACCTTTTGATCCACCGCTTTACCATTGGGATCAATGTCAAGTTGGCACTTGGTGGGCATTGGAGTGGAAGCCGTCTTGACATCACTTTGAATCTGTTTAGCATGTCTTGAGTGTATTTGGCTTGGTTGATGAAGGTTCCTTCTCTTCTTTGTTTGACTTCGAATCCAAGGAAGAACTTCAACTCTCCCATCGAAGACATCTTGAACTTAGAGGTCATGAGAGCGGCAAATTCCTCATTGAAAGCTTTGTTAGGGGAACCAAAGGTAATACCATCAACATATAGTTGGCACACAAACAACTCCCCTTTGACCTTCTTAGTAAAAAGAGTGGGGTCAATCATCCCAACTTCAAATCCACGATCTTGTAGCAACTCGGTAAGGTGGTCATACCACGCACGTGGGGCTTGTTTAAGGCCATAGAGTGCCTTATCGAGTTGATACACATGATCAGGGAAGTAGGGATCCTCGAACTCGGGGGTTGTTTGACATATACCAACTCATTGATAGGACCATTAAGAAAAGCACTCTTCACATCCATTTGTTGCAACTTAAAGTTATGATGAGAAGCATAAGCAATCAACAAACGAATGGATTCAAGGCGAGCAACAGGAGCAAAGGTTTCACCGTAGTCGATACCCTCGACTTGGGAGTAGCCTTGTGCTACCAATCTTGCCTTGTTGCGAATGATAGTCCCATGAGCATCTTGCTTGTTCTTGAATATCCACTTGGTTCCAATGACGTTGTGGTTCCCGGTTGGCCTTGGCACCAATCTCCACACCTTGTTGTACTCGAAGTTGTTGAGTTCTTCATGCATGGCATTGAGCCAATCCGGATCTTCGAGCGCCTCATAGACCTTTTGGGATTCAACACAAGAGACAAACGCGTGATGTTCACAATAGTTTGCCAATTGTCTACGAGTGCTTACCCCCTTTTGAATGCTTCCAAGCACATTCTTCATGAGATGACCCTTGGTAGAGAGCTTGGATGCAATCTTGGCGGCACGATGCTCCAATTCCTCCTCGGGGGTGAGTTGAGGAGCGGACACTTGATCATCTTGAGTGTCGTCTTGAGCTTGTGCTTGATCTTGAGCTTGCCCTTGATCTTGAACTCGCTCGGAGTGAAGAACTTGACCTTGGGCATCATTTGGTGATTCAACACCGTCTTGAGGTTGATCTTGCCCTTGGTCTTGTTCATGAGGTTGAGGGCCTTCACTTTGTTCTTCGGAAGCGTGTGGGTCTTGGGTTGGTGATGGTTCCACTTGAGTGGAACATTGTCCTTCTCCTTCGGCCACAAGGGGTTCCTCAATGGGTAGGATATGACCAACACCCATTCTTCTTATGGCTTGGGGAGGAATTTCATCACCTACATCACAAGTACCACTTTGCTCCACTTGGGAGCCATTATTCTCATCAAACTCCACGTTACACGTCTCCTCAATAAGTCCCGTGGACTTATTGAGAACACGGTAAGCATGGGAGTTCGTAGCATAACCAACAAATATGCCCTCATGAGCTCTAGCCTCAAATTTAGACAAACGAACACCTTTCTTGAGAATGAAACACTTGCACCCGAACACCCGAAAATACTTGAGGTTGGGCATGTTACCTGTGAGTATCTCATATGGAGTCTTGTTCAAGCCTTTGCGGAGATAGAGCCAATTTGATGCATGACAAGCGGTGTTGATGGCTTTGGCCCAAAAGTTGTATGGAGACTTGAACTCCGCCATCATGGTCCTTGCCGCATCCATCAACGTCCGGTTCTTCCTCTCCGCTACACTATTTTGTTGAGGGGTGTATGGTGCGGAATATTGATGCTTGATCCCCTCATCACTAATAAACTCATCCAAGGTGTAGTTCTTGAATTCGGTGACGTTGTCACTTCTTATAGTCAAGATCTTTGCATTGTGTTGGCGTTGAGCTTCATTTGCAAAGTCAATGACGGTTTGTTGGGTCTCGCTCTTCCTCTTGAAGAAGTATACCCAAGTGTATCTTGAATAATCGTCCACAATAACCAAGCAATACTTTCTACCCCCAAGATTATCAAAGGATGGAGGCCCAAAGAGATCCATGTGAAGGAGCTCCAAAGGACTCTTCGAGTAAATGATAGTCGTGGGAGGGTGAGCCTTCTCATGTAGCTTTCCTTCGATACAAGCATTGCTAGCACGATCTTTAGCAAAGCTAACATTTGTTAGTCCACGGACATGGTCCCCCTTGAGAATACTTTACAAATATCTCATATTGACATGGGCTAGACGGCGATGCCAAAGCCATCCCACGTCAACTTTAGCCATTAGGCATGTCGCGGTCTTAGTGGGTTGCTCCGAAAAGTTAATCACATAGAGACCATTCTCGACATGCCCAACAAAGGCTACTTTAAGAGTCTTGCTCCACAAGAGGGCCACGGTATCAATATCAAAGAAGGTGGCAAAGCCCATGAGTGCAAGTTGACGAACGGAAAGTAAATTGTATGCAAGGGACTCAACAAGCATGACCTTCTCGATCGTGAGATCATGAGAAATGGCAACCTTGCCGAGTCCCAATACCTTGGAAGATGAGGCATCACCCCACTCGACATTCTGGGCATGGATGAAATCTTGTGCACGTCCACCACCAAGTCCTTGCTTCCGGTCATATGATTTGTAGCTCCACTATCGAGCAACCATGATCCCCCACCGGAAGCAAACACCTACAAGAGATCAATGCTTGGTTTTAGGTACCCATTTTGTAATGGTTCCTTTGATGTTAGTGACAAGGGTCTTAAGAACCCAAATAGACCATTCAATGTACTCATAAGGAGAACCAACAAATTTGGCATAAACATGCCCATCACTAGCACGGCACAACACATAAGGCGGGTTAAAGTCGCCGGCTTTGTTGGAAGGGGTGGCATTGCCTTTCTTGACATCACCACCCTTCGCATTGTTCTTCTTCTCCTTGGAAGCACCCTCTCCCTCCTTCAGAAAAGTTTGCTTGAGAGGAGGAGGTCGTTTGGTCTTGTCATTCTTCTTCTTGTTGTTCTTGGGCATGGGTGCGAACCCATTCCCCTCCTTGGCCACAACTTCCTTTTGATTGCTCAAAAGGTCGTTGAGGTTCTTCTCACCTTGTATGCACGACACAAGGCCTTTCTCAAGTTGCTCCTTTAACTTAGCATTCTCCTCAACAAGATGCACATGCTCACAACAAGGGTTAGTAGCATTTGCATTATCAATTAAAACCATATGAGGAAAAGTGGCTTTCTCCTTAGTTAGCTTCACTTGAAGTTGATCATGAGACTCTTTGAGATTAGCATGAATACCCTTCAAGGCCTTGTGAGCCTTGTCAAGTATATCAAACTCCTCCTTGAGTCTAGCAAGATTAACCCCAAGTTTGGCCTTCTCGGAGGTTAGCACACGAGTTACAACAAGAGCATGATCAAGATCTTTCTTTAATTTGGCATGGTCATCGTTGTGTGACTCCTCAAGAGCCAAACGATGCACATGCTCTTCCTCAAGAGCATTAGAGAGATCCGATATCTCATCGGCATAGTCACGACTATGACCTTCCATCTTAGAGATGATTTCTTCATGAGCCTCGATCATGTCATTGGCTTCACCAAGTTGTTCCAAAAGAGCAACGAAGTGCTTCTTGGATTTGCCCTTGAGCTTACTCATAAAAGACTCAAATTCATTTACTTCCTCATTAGACCCCTCACTTTCATCAATGCAATCCGTCAAGGAGGGATTAGTAGTGATGGTAGTTTTGATGTTGGGGGTTACCTTGTTGGTGGCTTCAGCCATGAGGCACTTGGCGGTGATGTTCTCGTTGGGTGAGTCGAAGAGGGACACCCGTGGATTTGTGGCAATGGCTACGGAGGCCATGGCCATGGCTTCACTATCTTCATCATCATCATCATCCTCATGGTATTATTCTTGAACCACCAACCCTCTAGTTGGAGTCTTCTTGGTGAAGTTGCTATTGTTGGGGAAAGACTTGGCTTTGTCTTTTCGGATGAGCTTGCCACCATTGTCCTCCCTCTTCTCGTAAGGACATTCCGCAACAAAATGGCTCACATTGCCACAATTATAGCAAGTCCTCACTCGTTGCTTGACCTTCGCGCCACTTGAGTTGCTCCTGTTGAAGTTGGGCCTTGTGTTCTTCTTGCTCCAAAATTGCCTTGAGAAAGAGCCATGTGTTCATGACAGGCATACTTTGTATCTTCGGGGTTGCTTTCCTCTTCTTCCTCTTCTTCTTCTTCTTCTTCTTCTTCTTCGACACTAACCTTGGCCTTCAATGCAAGGTTGGGCTTCTTTGCCCTTTGAGAGCGTAGCATCGCATTATCGACGGTCTTGTCCAAGATGATCATAGCCACAAACTCATCCAACACTTCACTTGAGGACAAGGTGTGGAAGTCCGGCCTTTGACGAATGATAGAGGACATGGCCTTGTGGTAAGGCATCATTGCCTTGAGAAATTTGCGCTTGATCCAATTGTCATCCGTGTCCTTGCTCCCATGGTCTCGGAGTGAGACCGCGAGTTTGGTTACTCTCCGATAAAGCTCACGAGGTTCTTCATCTTCTTTCATTGCAAACTCATCGGCTTCATCTTGCACCACTTCATAGTTGGAGCGTTGAATGCTTGCGCTTCCCCGATAGAGGTAGACAACACAATGCCATGCATCTTTGGCCATGGCAAAGGGCCGAAGATGAGGGAGATCTTCGGTGGAATTGCATCTTGGATGATGAAGAGAGAATTCTCATTGAATTGATTATCCGCGGCCTCTCTCGGGGTGAAGTTGCTTCGGTCATGCGGATAGAAACCTTCTTCAATGATTCTCCAAAGATTAGTATTCACATGATTTAAATGATGCTTAAAGCAATAAACCAAAGAATCAAAGTCCTCATTTTTCACAATCTTAGGGGTAGGACCGGCATGATTCAAATGAGTAGAAGGAATCGGTCCACCATAAACAAGTGGAGGTTCCACATGGGCAAAGATGCCGGTGCCATTCTTACCACTAGAAGAAGGAGCTTTTTCACTAGTAGCTTCCCCCTTGTCGGAGTTAGCATCCGTCACCTTGTTAGTGGGATCACCCACTTTCGACGGTGCGATGGATAGTTTAAGCCCTTCAATGAATTTATTAAACATGCTTTCAACCTCGGTCGTCATGGAGGTTTTCAATGTGTCCAAAGCCACATTGAATTCCTCACGAGAGACCGCGGTTCCCCCATCGGCCATAGACGAGATTGCATTCACACCGGAGTGCTCCTCACCACCGTCTACGGTGTCAACCATACTCTTCGGGCGGCAAAGTCCTTAATAAAGAGACGAGGCTCTGCTACCAATTGAAAGGATCGATATAGTTGACTAGAGGGGGGTGAATAGGCAACTAACAATTTTTAGCTTTTCTTTACCAATTTAAAGTTTGCATCAAAGTAGGTTGTCTAGATATGCAACTAGGTGAGCAACCTATATGATGCAACAACAACAAGCACACAAGCAAGCAAAGGATATAACACAAATAAGCTTCCCCAAGTAAGGCACGAGATAACCAAGAGTGGAGCCGGTAAATACGAGGATGTGTTACCGAAGTTCCTTCCTTTTGAGGGGAAGTACGTCTCCGTTGGAGCGGTGTGGAGGCACAATGCTCCCCAAGAAGCCACTAGGGCCACTGTATTCTCCTCGCGCCCTCACACAATGCGAGATGCCGTGATTCCACTATTGGTGCCCTTGAAGGCGGCAACCGAACCTTTACAAACAAGGTTGGGGCTCTCTCCACAACTTAATTGGAGGCTCCCAACGAAACCACGGAGCTTCACCACAATGGAATATGGCTCCGGGGTGACCTCAACCGTCTAGGGTGCTCAAACACCCAAGAGTAACCAGATCCGCAAGGGATTTGTGGGGGGAATCAAATTTCTCTTGGTGGAAGTGTAGATCTAGGCCGTCTCAACCAATCCCTAGAAAATCAACAAGTTTGATTGGCTAGGGAGAGAGGTCGGGCGAAAATAAGCTTGTGGAGCAACAATGGAGTTTGGGGGGAAAGAGGTAAGTCTTCTTGGAGAAGAAGACCCCTTTATATAGTAGGGGGACATATCCAACCGTTATGCCGCCCGCAGCCCGCATCTGGGTGGTACTACCGTTGCCGGAGTGGTAGTACCGCTGCCACAGCGGTACTACCGCTGTGGCAAGCAGGCATAGGGCACCCATGGATGAGAGAAGAGGAGTACACGTCCTAGGGCGGTACTACCGCCTTGTGAGCGGTACTACCGCTTCCTACAGCCGCTAAAAAAATAGGGGAGGGCAGCGAGCTGAGCGGTAGTGGAGCGGAAGTAGGAGTGGTACTACCGCCAATAGGCGGTACTACCGCGCCTTACTACTGTCCCTACTACTGCCCCCTGCATGGTCTTTTATGAAACCTGACACGAAAAAGTCGAGACCACAGCAGGGGTGGTAGTACCAGCGGCACTAACAAGCGGTACTACCGCCGATAGGCGGTACTACCGCCCTGGTCATGGTACTACCACTTAGCACAAGGCACCCCTTTTTTTGCACAACGCGGAAACTCCAACAGGCAGGAAGACAGCGTGGGTGCAAGGAAATGTGTACGTGATGATTCCACCCATACTCTTCTGAAACGGATCCCCTCTTGATAGTACGGTTATCCCTACGACTCAATTCCACCGAAAAGAAACGAAGGAAAATAATCCGTCTAAAGTGAAGTCCTCAGAGGGGTAACAATCGCAGAGTGCCCTTATATTAGATCACCTTAAACACTTAGTGCACACGATTAGTCCGCACACGTATTGTCATCAATCACCAAAACTACTTGAGGGATAAATATGCCCTAACAGAACCCTCGTACTCCTCTCCGCGTGGGCATCCACTGCCGCGTCTTCCCTGGCTCCGCGTCGTCCCCTTCCTAGGCCTCGCCGTCGACCACCACCTTGGTGCTCTCGGCGCGGCGTGGTCAATGTGGTCAACGACCGACTTCCATCGGAAGAGTACTGTATGTGGAGAGGCTGACAGCTGGGTCCATAGCGCAGCAAGGAAGTGCCTCCTTATTACGCGCAAAATAATTATTCCTCCACCTGACAGCGGGGACCCACCGGATGGGCCACCGTATTTTGCGAAAAAGCCATTCCCCCTGACTGCTGGGACCCACCAGCTACATCTTCCCACGCAAGGAAGTGCGTCCGGGCAAAAAAACGATTCGCCCCCCTGACTGCTGGGACCCACCAGCTACATCTTCGCACGCAAAGAAGTGCCTGACAGTCGGGACCCACCTGATCGAAGAGTACGTAACGTTGTCATTCTGGTCGCGAACATGTACGTACATACTGGTCGATGTAGAGGCGTGCACGTGTTGTAGTAGAGGCGCGCACGTAGCATGTACATGTACGTACAGGGGCCAGGGTGCAAGAAAGTAAATACAACCAACCACGTACATACGGGCGGGGTCTCGAACGCCTACTCGCGCGTACGTACGGCCAGGGCTCGTGTACATGGCTGGGTCGGAACGAAGAAACAGCGTCGTCGTCGTGTTCATGGGGAGCCAACCGGCTAGGTCGGAACAGAATGCGTCGTCGTGTTCATCGGGAGGGCTTGGACGGAACAGCCGATGGAAATTAGGCCTGGAATACCGCAGAATGGAGGAAACGGCCTTGTGTTCGACCGGCCACGGTCAAAACGGGATCCTGTTCATCGGGAGGGGTCTGGCGTACCGCAAAACGGAGGAGACAGACCTCCTACGGTCGAAACGAGGGTCCTGTTGATCGGGAGGGGTCTGGCGTACCGCAAAACGGAGGAAACGGACTTGTGTTGGAGCGCTATGGTCGAAATGGGGTTCCTGTTCATCGGGAGGGGTGTGGCGTACCGCAAAACGGGACTCCACGGGATACTTTTCATCTCCACCGTCGACCCCCTCCAGCCTCCACGGGCTACTGTTCATCCACCGTCGACCTCCTCCTGCCTCCACCTGCGACTATTCATCCATGGGCTCCTATTCATCCAGCCTCCACCGCGCGCTACTCCACTGGCTACTGTTCAACCAGCCCTCTCAACGGGCTCCTGTTCAACCACCCCTCCACGGGCTACTCTTCATCCAGCCCTCCACCGTCTAATGTTCATCCTGCCCTCCACGGGGTGGTCCTGTTCATCCAGCCCTCCACGGGGTCCTGTTAATCCAGCCCCAACCGGCTCGATCAATCGGGGTCCTGTTCATCCAGAGGCAACACCACGGGGTCCTGTTCATCCACCCCCACCGGGAACTGTTCATCCAAACCCCCCAGCAACGCTCACTGTTCATCCAAAGGCAGCATCGATCGGCTTCAGTTAGCAGCAGCAGCGAAGGAATCGCTCGATCGGGTTCAGTTAACAGCCATCGATCGATCGCTCGGGTTCAGTAACGCGTAGCGTGCAGTGCAATCGCTCGGGTTCAGTTAGAGCCCAACGCCTCGCTCGGGTTCAGTTAGAGCCCAACCCCTTGCACCCACGCGCGTGCGTGTACGAGAGAAACGCGCATCGCTCGGCCCCGACCACCCACGTAACCGGGAACACCCTGATATTTTCCTCGCCCTCGCTTCTACCACGGTTTTTTCCGTCATGGACGGCCCAAAGAATGTCATGCAGCTGCGTCTCCGGCCCGCCCAGGATGAAAAGCCCATTTTCTGTCATGATTTTTTGTCATAGAAGTAGGACCCCACCACATCTATGATGATACCGTGTTTTGTCACAATTATTGTCATAGAAGTGTCATAAGTATGAGAGAGAGAAAATTCGTGCGGCCCAAAATGTCACCTATGTATCTTTTTTTGTAGTGCATGATATGTAGTTGCCATGTTTAATGAACTACAGTTTGCCATGTTTAATGAACTATAGTTGCCATGTTTACTCAACTGCAGTTGCCATGTTTACTCAACTGCAGTTGCCATGTTTGATGAACTGCAGTTGCCATGTTTAATGAACTGTACTTCCATTGGCCATGATGGTATGGAATGCAAATGCCAATTAAAGATGTTATGCAATTGCCATGTTTACTCAACTACAGTTGCCATGTTTAATGAACTGCAGTTGCCATGTTTACTCAACTGCAGTTGCCATGTTTAATGAACTGTAGTTGCCATGTTTAAACGAATTGTACTTCCATTGGCCATGATGGTATGGAATGCACATGCCAATTAAAAATGTTATGCATTTTCCATGTGAAAAAATATCATGCAGATGCCATAGCCATCATTCATTTTAGATGCCTTTCCTACGTTACAGCCTACAACAACATAAGGTGCTACAAAAAACATCACACAAGAGTTTAACAAAACCACACAAAACTTCCAGATTCAGGAAGAAATAAAGCGTGCCAGCATGTACACGGCTTTCCAGGTGGACGAACATACGTTCAAGGTGTGTTCTATCTTGGGCATGTCGGATTCAGAACTTGAAGACCCAGACAAGGGAAGGAACTACTTTGTGAAGGCCTTGATAAGCGAAGGCGAATACTACTGCCAATGCTGCAAATTCGAACGGACATTTTGCCGAATGGCCTCACAGACTCGGCAAGATCACCCAGGTCAACGTATGTCGCATCGCATTGTATAATCTTGGTTCTGTCCAAACATGAGCTGGATGAAAATGATATAACATGAAAGAATCATGTCTACTAAGTAAAAATAGGAAATCAATTCAGAGGTTATGTGGTGTGGTCATTACGCTTTCAGCTCCTTCATATGCTTGTTGTTGGACCTCACATTTCCAAAGCGCTTGACAATATCGTACAGCTGGTTCTGATCCTTTGTGGCCTTGACTTCTGGCTCATAGTCATCCGTGGGTGGTGCGTGAACTACCCTATGCTGCCTCACAAAACCAGGGGTGGAACTTCTAATGGTATCCTCGGATACCGACTCGGTAGGCATGTTAGAACTTGATTCCTCCTGACCTCGTGAGGACCTCCTCTGCAATGCTGCCTCCTTAATCCTGCGGTAAGCTTCATCAAGTGTCGGCGTAATCTCCTCAGGAGTGGCTGCAATGATCAAAAAAGTGGGTTAGGATACCTAGGAAATAAAACAATTTAATTGTGTAAAGAAAGGGTGTAGGATGTGAAATGTAGGTGCAAAATTAGGGAGTTGCCATGTGGAGGCAACTGCAGTTTCCAGGTGTAATGCACAGTAGTTGCCATGTGACAACAACTGAAGTTGCCATGTGGGTTGAACTACAGTTGCCATGTTGTGTCCACTCCAGTTGCCATGTGCTTGCCGAATGAAAAATGCAACGTGGCAACAAAAAATGTAGGTGACATTGTGCAGCAAAAAATCTAGTTGCCATGTCATCAGTTAACATGTTTAATGAACTGCAGTTGCCATGTTTAATGAACTGCAGTTGCCATGTTTAAACGAACTGTACTTCCATTGGCCATGATGGTATGGGTTGCACATGCCAATTAAAAATGTTATGCATTTGCCATGTGAAAAAATATCATGCAGATGCCATAGCCATCATTCATTTTAGATGCCTTTCCTACGTTACAGCCTACAACAACATAAGGTGCTACAAAAAACATCACACAAGAGTTTAACAAAACCACACAAAACTTGCAGATTCCAGGAAGAAATAAAGCGTGCCAGCATGTACACGGCTTTCCAGGTGGACGAACATACGTTCAAGGTGTGTTCTATCTTGGGCATGTCGAATTCAGAACCTGAAGACCCAGACAAGGGAAGGAACTACTTTGTGAAGGCCTTGATAAGCGAAGGCGAATACTACTGCCAATGCTGCGAATTCGAACGGGGCGGGATTGTGTGCTGTCACATACTGAAAGTAATGGACATGAACACGGTGACACGAATGCCCCGTCATTTCATACGGCGGCGATGGACTTGGGACGCTGACGACGCATGGGGGCCGCAAACATCAAATGCAGTTTTGGCTGTGCATGATGAGAGACCAGAGTCAACCATGGATGCCGTGAGGCACATTGTGTTGACAAAGAACTATGCTGAACTAATAGATGAAGCGTGCAAGAGTGATAAGATAGCGAGGGTCGCAGAAAACATAGGAAGGCCCTGAAAAGAGAGCTTGATGAGATCAAGAAGAGGAAAGCTGAGGAAGCCTTACACAGGTTCCCCCATACCACAAGTGTGCCTTCGTCCATGAGGCCATCATCTGAAAACTCGGAGGTAGGATCTGGAACAGCAAGCACACAAACCCAGGTCAGGAACCCGCCCCATTCCATCACAAAGGGGCGTCCAAAAGAGATAAGATACAAATCGGGATTGGAGATTCAAGCAAAGCACAAGAAAAAAAGAAAGGGACGGGCAATCCGTAAGAAACATTGGAGCATTGTGACTTGGTTGCTGGTGACATTTTTTGCAAGCTAAATGTTCTAAATTTGTAAAAAAATGGGAGAATGACTCTTGAGGGGAAACAGAATCTGAAAGAAAATGCCATGAATCAATGACTGTAGTTGCCACGTGTGTGGTACTGAATTTGCCATGTCTTTTCTTCTGAATCTGCCATATGTTTCTAATGAATCTGCCATGTTATTTCAACTAAATTTGCCATGCCTGTGCTACTGAATCTGCCATGCCTTTTCTACTGAATCTGCCATGTTAGTTCTACTGAATATGACATGCTATTTATACTGAGTCTACCATCGCGTATATTTCCGTGTTCAGTCAACACATTGTATTCATATTGTATTGTGTTGCAACCTATGGAGAAACAAGTTGAAACGATCACGTGCAAAAACCGTAAGGTTACGGCTGCGTACAAACTACCATGCTATCTGATGCAGTTAGCAGTGCAAAAAACCCCAAAAATCCAAACAAGAAAGAACGATAACTTTCGCTAACCATGACTCATCAACTACATTTGCCATGTTTTCAGACATGAAGGACGCATTCGAAACACCAAACTGGTACTAACAACCCACAAACGCATAAAAAGTATTGAAAACACATAAACGTGTCTGCTGTCACACCTAAGTAGGTTCACATCCACACATATATTACAAACTATTCAAATGTCGATCACACGCCACCACTATATACTAGTCTGCGAGGAGATGCAGTCATAGCATATTACACGGACATAGTTTTGAAAAGAACAAGGTAATACCTTACATTCCTCGGCAACAGAATGTAAGGTAGGCGTTCGGTATGGAGCACCACGTGATCACTTGTACTTCTTGAAGACTTTCTTGACAGCTTCCTCTATGAACTCTCGTGCATTGGCCCGCGTGTTGAAATCTTCATTCATCAACCAGTTCCGTGTGTAAATTTTGCGTAGCTCGACGACCATTGCAGCTGTGACGACAGGGACCCGTCGACCTTCCCACTTTGCAAGGTATTCCAACGTGTGAAAGCCATAGTCGTCCCTATAAAAAAGAAAAGAATCAGGTCAACTCAAGAAAACAGAGAGAAATCATAAACTTCAATGCAGAGGTGACAAAAATGGTTAGCATTGGTGTAGAGGACACATGAAAAGAAGATAGTAATTACCCGTTTCCTTGCTTCGTAGTGGCCACATACTTGATTGGGAAATGACTGATCTGGACCCTTGAGTTTTCGTAGTGACGGTTCCATGTCTCTTTGAGGTTGTTGATGAAGAATTCGGCATGTGTAGTAAGGTCTGCATCAGCTTCTGAACGCATAGAATCAAGCACCTCAAATCGTTGGTTCTTCAGGTCAAGGCAAATCACGTAGTGGTGACCACACTTGTCATGCGGGTTGTGTGGTGCAAGCTCCTGGAACATGGGGAACAGTACCTGCAAGTAGGATAAAGGAAAAGAAAAGGCAGAGTTCACATCAAAAACAGCATTGATGTAGTTGGAAAAATGATATGTAAAGATATCACCGGATTCACTAAAGAGGCACATGAAAGACATAAAGCAGCAAGTGTCCAAAAAGTACACCATCATAGAAAATGTTTAGTTGCACTGTGTAATTAAAAGAAGTTGCCATCCATGTATGGAGTAAGTTGCCCAGTATTTTAGTTGAAGTTGCCACATAACTTGCATTAAGAAGCAAATTAAACTCATTTTACATGGCAGCTGTTGCCACATGAAACAGCTGCCATAGAACAGGGTGTAGCCCACATGTGAAGCATATCTACTGGCAAAAAACATACCAAGGGAGGGAAAATGTGCAAAAAAGGAAGGAATACTCACACATTTCTTCATTTTGAGCTTGAAATCACCATGCGCAGCAAAATGCTTCCTCTGGATTTTGTGGTCGAAGTCACCATCCCATACTTTACAACTCACGCTGTACTGCATGAATGTTTTGTTGGGAGACATATCCATATGCCTGTTGATGAAGTCAATCCCACATGCAACTACATTCTTCGACATTTTGCCGAATGGCCTCACAGACTCAGCCAGATCACCCAGGTCAACGTACGTCGCATCGCATTGTATAATCTTGGTTCTGTCCAAACATGAGCTGTATGAAAATGATATAACATGAAAGAATCATGTCTACTAAGTAAAAAGAGGAAATCAATTTGGAGGTTATGTGGTGTGGTCATTACGCTTTCAGCTCCTTCATATGCTTGTTGTTGGACCTCGCATTTCCAAAGCACTTGACAATATCGTACAGCTGGTTCTGATCCTTTGTGCCTTGACTTCTGGCTCATAGTCATCCGCGGGTGGTGCGTGAACTACCCTATGCTGCCTCACAGAACCAGGGGTGGCACTTCTAATGGTATCCTCGGATACCGACTCAGTAGGCATGTTAGAACTTGATTGCCCCTGACCTTGTGAGGACCTCCTCTGCAATGTTGCCTCCTCAATCCTGCGGTAAGCTTCATCAAGTGACGGCGTAATCTCCTCATGAGTGGCTGCAATGATCGAAAAAGTGGGTTAGGATACCTGGGAAATAAAACAAGTTAATTGTGTAAAGAAAGGGTGTAGGATGTGAAATGTAGGTGCAAAATTAGGGAGTTGCCATGTGGAGGCAAATGTAGTTTCCAGGTGTAATGCACAGTAGTTGCCATGTGACAACAACTGAAGTTGCCATGTGGGTTGAACTGCAGTTGCCATGTTGTGTCCACTCCAGTTTCCATATGCTTGCCGAATGAAAAAATGCAACATGGCAACAAAAAATGTAGGTGACATTGTGCAGCAAAAAATCCAGTTGCCATGTCATCAGATAACATTTGCCATCACGAGTGAGAAGCCAAAAAAACTTGGGACAAAATTTAGACTAGAAAAATGTGTACAACAAAATGATAGACGCATAAAAAGTGTACCTTGCACAATCGGCTCTGCAAACTTCACAGCCTTCCTGCCCTCAGCCATTGGCTGCGCCATCATTGGGGCCATGCCTGCCGGGAAAGCAAAGGAAACTGGCATAGGATCTTACACCACTGGTTCATCTTGAGTGCGATCGATGCCAAGGCTAAAGCTCGGTGGGGTGAAGGCCATTGGGTGCCTCTCCTGCCTACTAGCCGGACCACGAACAACTTGCGGGGCAGAATCCAGGGGTGAAAGATCAACAAACATTTCTGCATCGTCTGCTGCAGAATCATCAGGCTTATTAGTAGGGGTGGGCGTGTGGTCAACGGTATCAGTCGCAACTTTCTTGCCAATCTTCTTGTTTGGGCTGTAGGGGACACGAATGTTGACTGGGAGCTTAGAAGTGCGCAGATTTAAGTTGGGGTTCTCCACAGCGGGTAAAGACGCAGTCTGCTCCGGACTTTCACCTCCGTCAGTCGTGCCCGACTTGCCACCTGGGTTAGTTGTACTCCGGTCTTCTGTTTTATCCATAGCATTGCTTTTGGCAGGTGGTGGGAACAGTGTGGACGCAGGCACGTAACCAGAGTCATCTCTACTACTCCTAGCTATAGCTGGTACGCCTAGGTGGAAGACCAGCTCGTGAAACGGTCGCCTTAGCAACCTCTGGAACACCAGGAGCTGGAGCTGTTGTGCCAAGACTCTCACCTCTGGATGGCATATCAGTCTGAACTGTCACCTCAGCCCCTACTTTCGTGGACGCGGAAGTGCCACCACCCACGCGCTTGGAATCCGTATCAGATGAGCGGGAATCTTCCTTGCTTAGGTTGATCTCGGGGGCGTCCACTTCAACACTTGCTGATCGGGTGGCATGGCTCACAGCAGCATCCTTCATTGCCAGCAGAGTGGGCAATATCTCAGCAGTCCTGGCGGATACTGACTCGTCACTCCCAGATGTACGGATGCCTGTTGTTGTAGCCTGCACATCTGCAACCGGAGGAGATGGTCGGCCACTTGCATCATAGCTAGTGGGAACAGTGGACGGTGCAGCAGCAGCTTTGTCGACCCGCGCCTCATGAGAATCTGAGTTGCCACCTCTCAACAGCTTCGAGTGTATGCGTTCAAGTGGGTCTCTGTGGTTCTGCTTGGTCACGCGTGTGGTAGTCTTCTTCACCCTGCAAAAAAGCACGTGAACAGTGTTAAAAGTTAAACAAAATAGTTGCCATGGTAGCCATCTTGAAAAATAAAAAAATGTGTGATGTGCCAGAGCTGCCATTTCAGAACTATGTATGGGGTGAGCACACAAGACAATGTAGGGGGGGCTGGAAGCCAGTGGAAAGTTGGTAGTTGCCATATAGGTTGAATAAGAATTGCCATGTGGCCTAGTTAGCAGTTGCCATGTAGGACAAGCAGGAGTTGCCATGCAGTAAAAAAAGAGATCATGGGAAAACAGCAGTTGCCATGTGGGACTGATGGCAGTAGCCCATGTGGCAAGCTGGACAGCTGCATTGAAAAGCAAAAATATAGCACTATGACAATGAAAGAACAGGGATAACCTACTTCTTGACTGCCTTCCTCAAGTCTACCAACACGACAGGATCCCCGGTGTTGGACGTCGACGTACGAGGAGATGACCTAGTGGAAGGGGTGTCACCAGCAATGGGGGCACCCTTGTTCAAACGAGCAGAAACACGGGTTGGCGTTGGTGCTTGTTTCTTCATAACTGCTCGTCCACCAGCTGTCGCATCACTGCACATATAAAAAATGACAAAAAAAGGTACCAAGTGTCAGACATGAAAATCATTGGCACGCTTAGCAAACAATTGGAAAAAGGGGTCAGTCTGTTCAAAAGGAGAGACAAACAAGACACTAAAAAAGATGTCGAACCTCCTCCTAGCAGCTAAGGGATCGGTCCTAGACCTCTTGCCAGGAGAGCCCTGCCCAACATCCTCTGGAGCCCTCCCCCTCTTTGAGGGCGACACCCCCTTGTCTCTCGCAGTGGTCTGTTCTTTGACTTTCTCCGGTGGGGGGACATCTGGTGCAGCCTTGCCCTTCTTACCACCTGCACGAACTTCAACATGTTCATCATCGTCGGTGTCATGTTGCACGTTCTCCATGTCATCATCATCGTCCTTGTCGAGAGCAGCATCTCCATCTAGTTCATCTTGCGTGTCAGGAAGCTCCTGGGAGCTGTTGTAGTCGTACCGGCCATGGCAACTAGTTGGCTGATGTGTCCGTTCTGCAACAAATGGAGTGAACTGCCTCGCAACCGCGTCGCTGTCAGAGCCATTAAGGGACGTCCAACCCTCAACCAACTTCCCGAGCAAGCCGGTCATTCCGGAAGCAAACTGCCCAATTAGATGCTCATCAGGTGCCCTTGCCTGTGCACAAAACAAGAAGCAACAGTAACCAAACCATATTGGAGTCATGTGCACAACATCAAAATAAACCAAAACAACCATAGAGATATATCAAAAAAAAAAAAAAGAGAGAAAGAATTTGAGAAAACAAAATAAAAATCCTTGATTACCTCAGCAGGACAAGACGGAGCTGAGTACACGTCCATCCACTTGCCAAAGTTTTGAGGCCCACCAAACACGCTGTAGTCTATAGCATGCTTGGCCATCAGCTGGAAAATCACCAAAAACAGCTAGGGATGTAAGAGAGAAAATAAGGAACACTAACTAACAGCTCATGTGTTGCAAAAAAAAGAGGGAGAGAATGGAAGTTTCAACACGGATGACGGAGTTGCCGTGTGGCGTCAGACATGGGTGCCATGCGCAGACAGCCATGGCTAACAAGGGTATTCATATCTTGTTAGCCACAGGCAGTTGCCATATGGGGATTTTTTTCATATGTTATGCAGCATCGAAATTGAAGAATGTCGTGCAAAGAAAGGAGGCAGAACAAACCTGCAGTTTCCCGTATTTCTTATCAGTTATCTTGTCTTCGGGAAGCACAGCCTGGACAGCATCGTACGTCCACGCAGAGACAGCAAACTTGTGTGGAGGCATACCTCCTATCCTAGTAAAGTCAACGGTGGACAGATCAAGACGATCGACGTACATCAGCTGGTGTACATAAATAAAAAGGAAAAAATATGTCAGTTGCCGTCATGCTATGTTGAAAAGAAGCTATTGTATATTCTTTGAGTCATCAAGTTGATGGGGATAAAGGAAAAAAAGAGTTGCCACCTATCTGTGCTAGTTGCCATCATGATGTACAATGTGTTAGTTGCCATCAAGTTAATTGTGTAAAGAAAGGGTGTAGAATGTGAAATGTATGTGCAAAATTAGGGAGTCGCCATGTGAAGGCAACTGCAGTTGCCAGGTGTAATGCACTGTAGTTGCCATGTGACAACAACTAAAGTTGCCATGTGGGTTGAACTGTAGTTGCCATGTTGTATCCACTCCAGTTTCCATGTGCTTGCCGAATGAAAAATGCAGCATGGCAACAAAAAATGTGATGGCAGTTGCCATCTTGTTGTGATGATAGTTGCAACAAGGTCAACATCATCGTTGCCATGCATATTGTATGAACAGAGAGTGGATGTATGAAATGATTTTTTTTGTATGTTGTTGACAAATGATATTGCCTTGTAGGCAGCAACCACGGATGCCATGGATTAAACAGAAAGTCGCCTTCACACGTAAACAAAAATCATATACAAAAACATGAAAACAAAACAGGTTGCCATGCATGATCGTGTACGGTTCACAGTTATCAACAGCTGACATGTTGATTTGGGAAAATATTCAACATGGTAAGAGTGTTTGCAAAGGAGTAGGGAAAAAATACCATTAAGTGGAGTCGACAACCCTTCTGGTACATCTTGTTTGAGAATGCATCATGCAGGAAGTCCACGATGAACTTACACCAATTCATGTTCTTCACATCTTTCAGCTTCGCCTGCGCGAAACAAAATTCAGGACAAGAAGTTGCCGCATGAGAAATCAAATGAAAAAACATCAAAAAACTGGCAGTGACTAGCTTACATATGACATCGGAGTCAAAAAGATTGAAGGAATAAAGGAGTAGAGATAGATCATTCACCAGGATGGGGAAGCATTTGTTGCTTGGGCGAAGGGATGTGGTAGGCGCCAAAACAGCTGAGATCAGGTACATGAGTGGCTTCATCTTAAAAACCTCGCCATGGGTTGTCATGCCCTCCAGCGAATTTGCTAGCAAAGTCGTGTTCGGCATGGATGTCATCCCAGGAAACAATCGGGCAAACAATGTTTCCTCAATCTTATTATTGACCTCATACGGGACTTTGATTTGTCCACAGGGCACACCCAAAGTGCAGAACACGGATTCCTCGTCCAACGGGAGTCTTCCACGTCCCGGAATCACAAATTCCCTGGAGGCGGTGTCGTAAGTCTCACCGAGCCAGTCGCATACAGGGTTCACTAGGTTCTTGCACCGAACATCCATCAGAGCCTGCATCCCCATCTCAGCAGCAGATCCCTTCTGATCGTTGGTAAATCCCTCGGTCAATATAGTCAGGCGTTCCTGTGAAGCCCTATTGCGATAATGTTTCTTCTTCTGCAAAACAGACAAATGATCATTTGTTGCCATGTTTCAATATCATGAAAATTTAGTTCCTAACAGACGATTGCGAACTAAATGTGACATCCAAAACATATAGGAGGTGGAAAAGTTACCTCATCGCCATCTTTTGTCCGTCTAGTTGCGTGATTCTGTTGCGGTAACTCCATGAAATCGTCATCATCGTCTTGATGGTCGCCGCGAGCCATTGTGCTAAGATAAGAACAAAATCAAAATGTCAGGGTGAAATGAACTTATGAATGAAGCAGTTGCCGCCTAACAGAATGTACTTGCCACATGGCTCAAGTTGAAAAGTGACAAATAGACTAGGCAATATCATAGGAACACCCACAACCCCTATGATTGTCCAACAAGAAAAGTGGCAACTAAACACATTGGCTTCATTTGAAAAATGTACGTATCATAAGGCACTTACACAAAATGTTCAAGTTGCCATGTTAGCACAAGACAATACAAAAGAAAGGAACACATCTTCCACTGCACAAACATATAATATGGCAAATGTACTAGGTTGAAATTGCCATGTTAAAATGGAAGTCAATTCAAAAAGTGCTGAAAACATCCACTAGACAACCTGTAATGCGGCATTTCACACACTGGCCTCATATTTAAAATGAGTTGCCATGTAATACAGCCAAATATGTTCAGATATCACTAATCAGCATGGCTAAACACAAATTGAATCTACAGTACAGTGAAGTTGCCACATTATCCTGCCTACAGCATGGCAGCAGCCATAGTGTCTTCACAAAAAAAGTTGCCACATGTAAAGCATATTTGTGGCAACTGACACAGTTGATCAGGAAATTAGTTGCCATCCATTGCATATAGTTGCTGAAACTGCCATGGCTGCCTTCATACTACACTTTGCAGCATAGCAACGGCCATAGTGTGTTCACAAAAATAGTTGCCACATGGAAAGCATATTTGTGGCAAATGACACAGTTGATCAGGAAATTAGTTGCCATCCAGTGCAGATAGTTGCTGAAACTGCCATGGCTGCCTTTATACTGCATTTTCAAAATACAACTACCTAGATCTAGGGTTCATTGGCAACTATCATAACCTCAAATTCAACAACGAAAAACTTCCCCCACTGATCGCAAATAGCATTTCGATGCAATACATAACTAGCAACTAGTAAAACGCCGGCTCAATCGCAAGGCAGAATCAGGATGTGGCTGCGGACAGGCCGAGCCATACCGGCCTGACTGCCACCGCGGCGGGGACGAAACTACGCAATGCCACCCAAAACGGCAAGCACGGGACTCCGCTGCCGACGGGAACGCCGGAGCACCGCGAATCCGCCGGAATCTCGATGAATCTCGAGCGGAACATTGTCCACGGAGGAGGGGGGAATGCAGGCAAAGGACTGTGAGCGTGTGAAGGAGCGTTACCTTCAATCTGCAGGCACTCCGGCGAAGACGCTCCGGTCCGGCGAGTCCCACCGACGGCCGCGAATGCCGTCGACTCTTCCGCCTCCGCCGCCGCCTTCTCCTCTCGGCTTTTCTTCCAATCGAATGAACTGCGCGGTGGGTTGGGTGAGTAATGAAGTGGAGCGAGTAAATGGAACCACGAGGGGAGGGGGGCGAAGAGCGAGACGTGGTTGACGGCAACCGCAGTCGGGCGAGTCGTGCGGGCGCTAAGCAGTTCCACCACACACCCCCGAGTGGCAACCGTTGACCGCGGAGAGGAAACAGGCGTGTGGGCGAACTCTCTCACACACCACACACGTGAGTTGTCCTACGTGCTACACAAAATCAGCCAAAATGTGCCAAGATTCATGCAGAAACTGTTGAACGGCGATGGAGGCGTGTGGTTGAGTTGGCTAGCACCCACACGTGTGGGCGTTAGTGTTTTCGTAGTTTTTTTCTTACCTATTTTTTGCTGGACTGTATAAGATATGTATCCTACATCATGGGCCCCCTCCCGGCCTGGGCCCTGGGCCATTGCCCCTCCCGCCATACCCCAGGGCCGGTCCTGTAAACAAAACACAATGGGCCGATAATAGCATTACAACGCATCATTTGGTACCATCTTCCAAAGGTTGCATCCAAAAGTCATAGGCGTCTTGCTCCACCGCACGTCATAGAGAGAGTACCATGTACAGATTCATCTTGTATCTCGGAAGACAACCTGCAAATAATTTGGAAGTTCTGTTACGTTTAAGACACAATCAATACGCCAATTTCAAATAGCCCATAATAAGGCACACAATTGCACATATCTACGCCTGCCAGTAGGCGGTGGCAGGTAAAAGCTACCTAGATTATACGAGTTCAATTAATACACTGGCATGAGAGGAAGCACGTTCAATATATTCCCTTGTAATATTTTTTAGAAAAGGAGGATGACCTCCGGCCTCTGCATCTGGGAGATGCATGCGGCCACTTTATTGATTATTCTCGAGGACCTTACAAAGTATTACAACAATATGCCTGAATCCGCCATCTTGGCAACATATACCACTACTCCTATCCATATGATGAAGGGGTGCTAGCTGGGCCAAATACCCAAACCACTCACCTAAGCCTATCATCAAAAGTCAGAAGCCCCAGCCGAGCCACATACCGGGTCTGGGGCATAAACTGGTCTGACACACTCACATGTGTCGTCGCCGCCATTTTCCACACGCCCGTCTTCAGAGCAGGTATTGAGGCTTCTACCTTGTCAGGCCACTCTGCCATCGACGCCATCATGACGCCAGACAACTACCTCCTCCTGCGCGAGTCCATCACCGCGCATCGGGCGCCGAGTCTCCACTGTGCCACGCCGCCGAGATCCACCGTCATCAATGTGTAGGATGAAGCACCGCTCCACCAAAAAGCCGCCCACTGGTCCCTCGATCCCGTGTACGCCTCCAAGAATGACGCCCCCAAGGAGGAAACGACACCAATGCGTCGCCGTCATCTGATCTACCAATCTAGGATTTCCCCCGGAGGTAGCGGATAAAGGTCTGGAGCTTCTCCACGGCGATGCCTTCAAGAAGGTAATGACACAAAAGAGTGCCGCCAACGCCGGTCTTGGCATCAAGCCAAGAACGAGGTTTTCACCGGATCCGCTCGAGGAACCTCCATCAAGCATCGTGTGCACGGGTCGCCGCCGATCTGAGCCGCCGCACATCGAGCAAGCCGCACCGACCAGATCAGATCTGTCCGGAGGGCAAGCCACGCATGGCGCCGACCCAACCACCAGGCCCTCCATGCCGCCACCGCCGATCCGAGGTCAGATGGTCCGTCGCCGCAGACCCGGCCGCCGCCGCCGAATGCCGCTGCCCGAAGCAGGGCCGGCCGCCGCACCCGCCACGCCACCAAGGTCGAGGCGGCGGCGGCCGCCGCGCCGCTGCCTGTCAAGGCAGGCCCGCCACGCCACCAAGGTCAGATCGGACGTGCCACCACACACCGCGGGGCTCCGCACCACCCCCATGGCGCAGGAGAGAGGGAAGGCCCCCACCACCGCCATCAGCCCACGGGCTATAGGCCGGCGGCGTCCTTCGGCGGCGACGGAGGGAGGGATGGGAGGACGGGGAGCCCCCGGCGGCTAGGGTTGCGATCCCGCCCGAGTCACGTGAGCGGGGGCGACGCGGGGGGGAGCGGGGGACTCCCATCTTGCGACGCGATCTAGGGCTTTGCTAGATTCTTCACAGAAAACCTTGATCTTTAAGAGTACTTTAATCTTCAAAATATACTTCTTAAAGATAGGTACCTCTAGAGTTCATAAGGTCAGCATACAATACTTGTAACTAATGATCTATTACCTCTGTATCAAAATATAAGATGTTTTGGTTGGCTATTTTAGTCTACAAAAGCGTCTTATATTTTGGTACGGAGGTAGCATTTGAAAAGAGAAAAATTTAGAGGGTACATGCCAAAAAGACAACAATGACTACCCTTCAGTTAAAAAAAAGTAAGTTGTAGCTTTACACAAAGCTAATTATGCAAAAAAAGCTAATTACGCAAAACCAACACAACCAAGGTTAGGTTTTCACAGATATATGACTCATCGTCTAGTAGTAAACGTGATAGCCGTCTTGACGGATGGGACCCGACTATCAGAGCTGACATGACAAAGAAGATGCCACTTGGGTATGCTGACTTGTCTCTTCTTCCACCACCCCCTCTCTCTGTAACCAGTGTTGGCTCGGACATTTGCCCGGCACATGTTTGAGGCTTTGCCTAAAAGGAGACGAGTACTATGGAGTCCGACTCCTTGCCATCGCATGATGCGACCCTTGGCGATGTGCAACGCAGGCGGGAGGTGGAGCTTGACATTCGAGGCAATCACCGCCATGGTATGGTAGTGCCGGCGAGCGTGACCACTGACATCGCTGTCGCCCACCCCGGGCTCCACATGCACCACTCGGTTCTAGGACAATGTGCAGAACCATGTTCTTAATCTTGATATACCTCGGATAAATGCACCAAGGACGGGTACTATGCTAACTGCATCACGCTCGTAGCTGGTCTTTTTTTCTTTTGCGCGGAGCGGTGTGGTGGCGGCCAATGACCTCGTGGATGTAGTGGAGTTGGTCAGATGCAGCAAGGAGCAGATACCAGACACCACACTAAAGGAGAGTTCACGACCATGGGCGCGCCGCCACTAGGCCAGCACTTAGCAATGTGTAGCTACGGGAGTGAATAAGAGGGGGCTTGCACGGTTGCACCAACGAGCCTCCAATTTACCCTCAAACGCACCAGTGTTCGGAAAAGATGTCAGGTTTTCACGCCTGACACTTCGAAAAAGCTTTGTCGCGTGTAATATATACGCCTATTTGTTTGGCGTGACACTGAAATGTCAAGCAAGGAAACAAATCTTCGGGAGGCAACCACTCACTAGAGATTCTCCGCCAGCCCAGGGGCGGAGGAGGCACGTGCCAGCATGAGGCCACTCGGAGCAGGACCGGCACGGACCTCGTGCTACAGACGGGCAGCTGTGGCAGCCTGTAGTGCCGTCCATGCTTCACTCGAGGAATGAGAAGGGAGCGGCGACGGGTAGAGATTGAGGTGGCTACAAGCCTGGCTCACCGCCGTTCCATGCTTGACTCGTGGTCGGCAAGGTGGGGTAGGAGAAGAAGAATATGTACGCGAGGGAAAATACCGGGAGTTTTACTTTTGTTTTGGCTCTGTAAAAGGAATGTGGGAAGCGGAAAATTATTGTAACCGTTGGATGGAGAAGGAGCACGGACGGGAGCACCGAACGGGAGCAGGCAAGCCCCGTCCGACCGGCACGGGAACACGGACGAATAAACGAGACACGATCGAAGAAAAACGAGGCTAAGGGAGAAAGTTTCCTCCCTTCCCTTATTAACTTTCGTTGTTGTTGTTGGGGAGAATCGAACACAGATGGCTTAAGTGAAAATAGAACTCACTCGCCGTTGCGGCACGAGGCTCTCCCCCACTGCTGTGCGACGAGCGCTGCCGCGTCAATCACTCCGCGACTGAATTTGCCGCATTGTTTTCTCACGAGCTACACAACGTGGCCTATTGACCGGTTGACCGTTCAACTTTCTCCGAGTAAGCTGTGAAAGTGATCGATCAATCAACCATTTTTAACACCTACGTTGGCATGACTGACCGGGAAATGTTCCTATCGAGCCCCTCGTTCAGCGAGCGAGGAACGTTCACAAATCATAACTAGTAGGACGGATGCACGAGGAGTATCATCTTGGCCAGTAAGTTGAGTCTGATGTTGACCACCCAAAGCAAACGTTTTGTACACGGGTGTGGGGACCATTCTCACCGTGGTCGCCAAGCCAGCAGAACCTGGCGATGCTATATGTATGTGAAGCAAAACTCCTCATCGGCACAAGAGAACATATCTAAGAGACGGACCAACAAACGTGAAGGTTAGAGAGGTTCAGTTCCTTCCATATATTACTGCTACCTACTACTCCGCCCATGGCAGACGGTAAGAAATCCAGCTCCGGCTTCTGGGCGACGGTGGCGTCTTGCTTTCGCCCACCCAAGGCGGTGGCAAGCACCGCCGGCCGGACCACCACGTATGATCCAGTCGCGGGGATGGTCGCGGCGGCCAAACATTTCTCCGGTGCTCACAAGATAAACTTTGGATGATTCATGCCTCCCATCTCTGCTGGGTATACGGTGATTGTACATATGTGTATATATGTAGTTCTTATTGAAATCTCTAAGAAGACTTATATTTAGAAACGGAGGAAGTATAAGGTCTAAGCTATACTTTCAAGCCTCGGTTACGATCCCTGTTCTGTGGGGATCAATATTTGTTCTTGTTTTTGCTGCCGCCGTCGTTCAGTGACTCCGAATAATGGTCCACCGGAAAAGAAATTTGATCCGAGGTAACGGGGCAAATAGAGAATGGATTCTACTCCCTCCGGTTCCACAAAAGCTCCTGATTTACAGCCATAGTCACCAGAATACGTCAAACAATCAACTTAAACCCAGAACGACAACTATTATTGTCAAAAGATGGAATACGTATATCCCAAACCAATAGAGTAATTGTTGGTCAAATGCCCCAATTTTGCGCAATGGAGCTTCTTCTCTAGGGATGCAAGTGGACAGCATCCGCATGTCCGCGACCATCCTCCGACAAAAAAGTTAAACTAACACGGTTATGAAAGCAATGAAGATTGTGTAACTTCTGCTTCACAGACGGTCGCTGACATGCGGACGCCGTTCGCTTGCATCCGTAATATTCCTTCACTTTTCATATGTTCGGCCCAGCACTAGTGCAAAATCGGGCTTTAGTCCGGTTCGTAAGGACTTTTAGGGTGTGTTTGATAGTCTGCACGGAAAGTGCATGAGGCTAAAAGTTCTTCATCAAACCCACTTTTCGCTGTTTGATAGGGTGCATGGGCTCCTTTGAGCTATGCTCAACCCATGCAAAAAGGGCCTCAACTATGCTCGCTCGAGCACCCCCAGCGAGGCGAGCCGGGGTCAGCTAGGCTGCGTTCGACCCACGACCCGCTCGAACTACCACCCCTCCCGAACCCCATCTCCCTCGTGACCCCATTTTTTGACCTAGCCGACCCTCTTCAACCTCGTCGCCGCCGCCGTGGGAGGTAGCGCCTCCACCCTTCCTCCCTTCTTTCACCTCCTTCTGCCTCCTCCCTTCCTTACTTCCTTCCACTAACCCCCTCCCCCTCCAGCCACCACGCCTGAGCTCCCGCCAGTTTGTCCACCCCCATGGCGACGGCGACTGCCGGCGCGCGAGGCCTCGCGGGGCTGCGCTCACGGCGGACGCGGGCATGACGCGGGGCTGCAATAGACGCAGGAGCTCGCCAACGAGCTGTTGCTGCTGGTCAATGGGATGGAGGTCGACCACGTCCTCCGCGCTATGCGCCGCCGTAGTGCCTGACACTGGTCCTCGATCTGGAGATGCTGCCGCCGCTGCACCTCACACACTCCCCGTTGATCCATTCCTCACTCCATTTCATTTGTTCCTTCCTCTTCATTTTGATTGGAATTGGTAATAGTTCTGCTGCATGATGCATTCGTCAGGTTCAGGTTCAGTAGGTTCAATAGTAGTAGCAGCACTACTGAAGCACAAGAAGAAATCGATTTCTTCAGTGTTATGCAATTGTTATTTTTTTTTTGAAACATAGACGCTAGCAGCGTCCGGCTTTAACTTAATAAAGCCACCAGGCAGAATCCACGCATAAAGTCTTACAAGCCAAATAGATAAAGTCCAACGAGCCCATGGCTCAAGATAAAGCTAAGTAGCACACAGCCACAAGATCGGAAACACAAAAGCGGAGCATCAAGGCCAAAGCTAGCAAGACGAGGAGGATCAAGCCATCGTCCCGTGCCGCGCCTTCATCATGGTTGTCTTGATCAGCTCCATGGCCTCTTTCATGCGCTCGATGTCACGCTTCTTCCCCAGTGGAGCCCAAACCTGAAGGAAAATATGGCATTTGAAGATAATATCAGCGGGGTGGGTCGGGAACTTGTGTTCAATCGTAATTTTGTTACGAACCGTCCAGAGGGACCAAAGAAGCGCCCCAACGCATCTCCAAACTATCCTAGCATTGGCCCCTCTTTGCGCCGTTAAGATAGACAGCATATCGTGGCTAGATTGAGGGTTCCAATTTTGATTGAATGCGTCTCTCACCGCACTCCACGCAAATCTAGCAAGCACACAACCAAAGAAAACGTGGTTCGCGTTTTCCCCTAAACCGCAAGTGGTGCACGTGCCGTCCGCCGGCCCATTTCGTTTGGCAACGTTGTCCGACGTAGGTAAGCGGTTGCGAAACATTTGCCAAAAGAAGATCTTGATTTTGAGAGGAATGGCAGCCTTCCATAGCCCCCTAGCTATATCTAATGTAGGTCCCGAAGATAACTTGTCATATAAGGACTTGACCGAAAATCTCTTAGAAGCGGTCAACTTCCACGAGATCGTGTCCGCCCCAGTGCTACGGTTCAGACCACCCAAGTCGACCGACAGAGCGTCCCAGCTTGCAGCCTCCCTGGGCTCTAGATTCCTGATGAACGATATGGCTGGAGGGTGGACGCGTAGAGCATCGGCCACGAAAATGGTAGTGTCCGTTGCCAATTGGTACAATTCCGGATGAGAATGCCATAACGGCCCCTGACCCCACCAATGGTCGAGCCAGAACCGTGTGGACTTGCCGTTGTTTACCCGGAACTGCGCACCAACTGAAAACGCCGGTCGAACCGCTTGGATCCCGTTCCAAAAGGCCGAACCGTTGATTTTAGCCTTGAACAAATTCCCCTCCGGGAAATATTTAGCTCGAAGGATGTCTGCCCAGAGCCCCGACTCGTTTTGGGCAAGACGCCACCACCACTTAGTTAGCAACGCCACATTCATGAGTTTAGAATTCGTAATACCTAGGCCGCCAAAAAATTTTGGCCTACACGCAGCTGCCCATTTCACTTAGTGGTACTTGCGCTTGGTCCCGGCTCCTTCCCAGAAGAACCGGGAGCGAGGGGTATCGAGTCTTGTGTGAACCCCATCCGCTAGTAGGAACATCCCCATAGTGAATATAGGGAGGGAAGATAAGCTCGAGTTGGTTAGGATTAGCCTCGCCGCCGAGGACATAAACCTACCCCTCCAAGGGCTCACTCTGTTAGCGACCTTCCCATAAAGCGGTTCCCATTCTGCTATGGTAGGTTTCTTGGTCGATATCGGGAGGCCCAAGTATTTAATTGGAAAGCTCCCTAGCTTGCAATTAAGGAGATTCGCAACCCGCGAGCTAGCTAGATCATCCATCCCAATGGTGATCACTTCGCTTTTCAGAAAGTTGATCTTAAGCCCTGATAAGATCTCGAATGCAAGCAGCAGTAGCTTTGTGGTAGCTAAGCTGTGGTCGTCGGGTTCGAATAAGAGCATCGTATCGTCTGCGTATTGTAAATGCGTGACCCCACCCGGAATCAGATGCGCTACGAGCCCTTTAATGTGACCCGCTGCCCTTGCTTTATTAATCATGGCCGCCAAGGCATCCGCAACAAAGTTAAAAATGAGCGGGGAGCTTGGGTCTCCCTGACGGAGACCACGCTTGTTACGAAAGAACTTGCCCATTGTGCCGTTGATATTGACCGCCGTGTGCCCACTACACACGAGGTGCATGATGCGATGTACGAATCCTGCCTCAAAACCCTTTTTGAGGAGGACTTCTCGCACGAACTCCCAGTTCACGTGATCGTACGCTTTCTCGAAATCTAATTTGAGAAGCACTCCCTGTGCCTTGGTCCTTTTCAACTCATGAACGATCTCTTGTAACGCAATTGGTCCCTCGAGGATGTTACGGTGTTTGAGGAAACCCGTTTGACTAGAGCTAATCACTCGTTGAGCGACCGGAGCCAAGCGCGATGCATACACTTTCGCACAAATTTTGAACGGGGCGTTGATCAAGGTAATGGGTCTAAAAAGCTTAATGTTATCCGCCCCTTTGACCTTAGGAATAAGGCAAATGGCTCCGTAGTTTAGCCGGGAGAGATCCACCGTGCCTAAGGCGAAGCCATTGACAATATCGTAAAACAAATGCTTAAGGCAGGGCCAAAATTTCTTAAAGAACTCCACCGGCCAACCGTCCGGCCCAGGCGCCGTGCTCGTTTTCATGCCGTGTAAGGCCTGGTCTATTTCCTCAGGAAGGAATGTAAGGGCTAGCCTATCGTTCTCTTCCTGCGAGACACGCTCCGCGGTATCCCACAAATCACCGCGAAGGCGTAAAGGTTTTTCATCGGCCGTCCCCAAAAGGCCTATGAAAAACTCGTAGATATGGGCCACGATTTGGTCCTGCGCCAACAGAACACCCTGGTCTGTTTGGAGACGCAGAATGGTGCATTTCCTTTTCCGCCCGTTCGCGTAGGCATGGAAATACCCAGTGTTTGCGTCTCCTTTCGTGACCCATTTGACTCCGCCCCTGCGTCGCCAATATTCCTCTTCCGCGCGTAAAATCGCTGTCACTTGATCTTCTAAAGCGTACCTATGCGCCCACTCGGCCTCCGAGAAAGTCCGGCGATCAGCCTCCAAATCTAACAGCGAAATAGTCTCAACTATGCGCGCGCGCTCTTTCTTGGACTCGCTACCATGATTAGCGCCCCACCCCCGCAGGTAGGCTCGCAGCTTGCCAGCAGCCGCGACCCAGCACTCTGCTGGACCGCGTTGAGGTCCCAGATGAGCACAAATCACGCCCCAACGCTCAACCACCATCTGGGCAAATCCCTCTGCTTCAAACCACGCCGTTTCGAAGTAGAACCTAGGGCTACGGCGGATGAGCTCCTCCCCTGAGGAGAAAATGAGCGGGATGTGGTCTGATCCGAATAAAGCTATGTAATATGAATCTAGTGATGTCTGAAATCGAATAAAGCTATGTAATATGAATCTAGTGATGTTATATTACTGAGATTATGTTTATTGCTCCAATATGCTGAGATATGAATCTAGTAATTGTTTCTTCATATTTATATATAGCCGTAATAATCTTTCATTGTTCAGATTATGTTGAAACGGTGATGTTTTATTGCTTGAATTATTAGTGAAATGTAGAAATGTTGTTCAAAATTGTATTAGCACCAAAAACTTTATTGATGCAGTCTACCTCATATACGAGCTACCAAACACAGTCTCGACAGAGCATATCTCGGTTCACCAACCGGCACTAACGGGTGGGGACTAAAGTCCCCCCCCCCCCCCGCACCCCTTTAGTGCCGGTTCGTCACGACCCGGGACCAAACGCCCATCACGTGGCACGAGCCCGCGCCGGGGGCTGGGGGCCTTTGGTCCCGGTTGGTTACACCAACCGGGACTAAAAGGTTTAGGGATTTATTGTTTATTGTTTATTTTTCCTTTTAATTTTGTGTTTTTCATTTAATTCTTTTTCATTTCAAACATATTTTACGCTACTACATACTGTACACGTTATGCATATATATAAATAGAATTTCTCGTAGAACCGATCATATATATATCATCGAAATTCTCGTACGACTATTCACACACACACACACACACACACACACATATATATATACACACACAATTTCTCCTACAATTTGCAAATCATTACATGGAGGCATTAGGTGTAATGGTATTCTCCTTTGGAATCTATGATCTGGTCGAGCAAAAATCCCCCAATTTCCTCTTGAATTGCTCGTACGTGATCCATTGGTAGGAGCTTATCCCGCATCTCCGACATCTTTAAAGAAGAAGATCAATATGAATGTATATATATTAGATAATGATATAAAAATTGTGACTAGTGTTCTGACAAACGTACCCAAATTTGTCTATCATCTTTGGTCCTTTCGGACGTCATAATGTCAATGTTCTCGCAAATGTAGTATGCACATAAATTATTCCCCTGCGCCTGCCTCATGGCCTTTACGATAATAGAATTCAATCAGATAATAATTAATCAAGCATGATAATGGTATTAAAACTAGAATTAAAGAGATGCACGGACGTAACTAGCTAGTACTACTTAATTAATTACCTTGGGTCACACCCATTTCAGCTGTTGTTTTCATGCGCCTTCAACCTGTTTGTTGAACTTTTGCCAAGCCCTGCCCGCCGGCAAAGAAAATAAATAAAGGAGTTATTAATTAGTTGATATCAGGAAATGAACTAAAGAGGCCGACATAGTGTGATAATATTGAAATTACCTGTCGACCATCCTCCTCACGATTGCGTAGTCATTAACATCTTTAAGTAGTGAGTCCAGTATATGAACTTTTCCCTCGTCAACTTCAATGATTAGCAGGATCCAGTGGAAACTGCATGCGCACACGTTTGTATAATTAAGCGTGCATGTGCATAACTCATCAACTACACTTATTAACATCTAGTAAGCAAAAACAGAATTTGTAGTACAAGACAGTGTCACTCACCCGAAGTTGTAAGGAAGTAGTATTTCTGGTTGGGTATTTAGTCGCTTCAAAAACTCTAGCAAGCTTTTCTCTGTGTCTTTTCTCAACCATTCAATTGACCATGTCTCTTGATTAATGGTATTAGGGTCAATGAACTCAATGCCATGGCGTCCATCTCTTTTCATTTCATACATCTTCATTCTGCATAATACCATAGAAAAGAATATAATGAGGATAATTACAGGTAATGAACGAGCACAACTAGCTAGAGACTTAAATTACAGAAATAAATCACTTACAGACAATAGCGTCTGACGATAAATTTGTCGAGTGCGTCTTGATTGAATAACTGAAGCATTTCTTGAAACTCAACCCACAAATATTTTGCATGGAAGTAACGCTTTTCCTTGACTTTCACCACGAGGGACTCTCGCCCATTGTTTACTTCCCTCAGGTACCACTCATGCATGTGCGCATTCTCGTTGATAGCGGGATCTCCTCAGGCTTGACCAGAGGTTGCTGGGGGACTAATTTCCATCTTATTTCCTCCTCTGTAAACCCGGGTAGTTCCTCGATGCCTAGGAGTTGTTGAACAGTGACACCGGCCTCTTTAGCCTGCCTTCTATGATCGTCGATTATTACCAGCTGATTGGCGGTACTCACTTGTGGTTGTACAATGAGCGGGGGGTCGATTGCACTGCCTGTTCTCCCAGTCGGGGAACAGTTTTCCCGCTTTTTTACCAACTGCTTGGCTCGAGCTCGAGCTCGACTCCTTCTCTTTTTGTGCATGATATAACTTCTTGATAGAGCGCTCATAGTCTGAGTCCCTTTTCTTCACAGCTGGTTGAGCATTATCAGTAAAGTGTTGTACCACTTTCTCACGTACTTTCTCCTTTGGCGGGGGGGGGGGGGGGGGGCTCGGTGCAAAATGGGCCTGAACTTGGGCATGCACTGCAGCATTGTTTTCCTCGTCAGTCAAGTCGTAAGGCAACTTCGAAAGAGGCTTGATGCTTGGCCATATCTGAATTTCTTGCATGTTGTACCGCTAGCCGCCGTAGCTGCGATGCCTCTCTTCCGCTGTTGCTGAGGCGGCAGAGACGGCTCATGCGGTGCCGGACTTGGAGGAGGAGGAGGAGTCGGCTGACGCGGTGCCGGACTTGGAGGAGGAATCAGCTGACGCGGTGCCGGACTTGGAGGAGGAGGAGTCATCTGACGCGGTGCCGGACTTGGAGAAGGAGGAGTCGGCTGACGCGGTGGCAGGCTTGGAGGAGCAGGAGTCGACTGACGCGATGGCGGACTTGGAGGAGGAGCCAGCTGACGGGGTGGACCTGTTGCAGCAGGAGTCGATGGCCTTGGAAAGACGATGCAATCCTTTCTCCATAGAATGATATGATGTATGGCCTCTCTCAGTGTGTGCTCCTCGTCACCTCCAGAAATGTCAAGCTCTAGCTCGTAATATCCTGACATCACTTCATCAACCCCGACACGAGCATAGCCAGCTGGAATCGGATTGCAATGGAAGGTTGCTTCAGGGGGATTTGTTAAAGCATAGTCGTCCGCCACCTTCATGGATATGTTCTTCACTTTCATGTGTAGCTCACAAGTAGTCCTATCTTTGATATCATCCACAGAGTATCTAGCCAGCAGTGCATCATCTGTCGGGGTGGAACCCATGCTGCTTCTCGGCATAGATGGGATTGTGCTATCCAATGCTGGATCTGCTTGCTGCTACCACTGAGACGCCCTTTCCTGGCTAAGTGAGTCGATCTGCTCCTGCTGCCGCCTGAAAGCGTGTTTCAACTCCGCATGCTTTGATTCTATCAGTTCAAGGCGATCTGCTTCCTCCTTCCTCTTCTCCTCCTCCAGATTCCACTTCTCCTCCTTTTGCTGCCTCTTTCTCGCACGGCTTCTGTACTGTCGTTCCAATCCGCAAACCCCTCAAACCACGGAACAATGCCTTTGCCTCGTGTTCTTCCCAGGTGTTCGGGATTCTTCAGAGCGCGCGTAAGCTCGTCGTTCTCTTTGTTGGGCGTGAACGCCCCCATTCGAGCATCTTCTATTGCAACAAGTAAACCGTCGCAGGCTTCTTTAAGACATGTCCGCTCCAAAACTAGCCCTGTCTTTGGGTCCTACTTTCCCCCATGTGCATAAAACCAAGTCATGCACCTTTCGGGCCAGCTCAATGTAACTGGAGTGACCCCTGCAGCAATCATCTCTTGCTCAACGATATCCCACTTAGGCCGGGCCACCTGGCCCCAGAATATGGTGCCACTTCTTTTTCGCAGCATTAATCTTGTTTATTCTCGACCATTCCTGAGCTATTTTCCGATTCCTTGAACTTCACAAAAGCGTCCCAGTGATCTCTTGCCTTCTCCATGTTGGGAAACGTAGCATGCAATTTCAAAAAAAATCCTACGCTCACGCAAGATCTATCTACGAGATGCATAGTAACGAGAGGGGAGAGTGCGTCCACGTACCCTCGTAGACCGAAAGCGGAAGCGTTTAACAACGTGGTTGATGTAGTCAAACTTCTTCTCGTTCCGACCAATCAAGCACCAAACATACGACACCGCCGAGTTCTGCACATGTTCAGCTGGATGGCGTCCCTCGAACTCTTGATCCAGCAAAGTGTTGAGGGAGAGTTCCGTCAGCACGACGGCGTGGTGACGGTGATGGTGAAGTGATCCACGCAGGGCTTCGCCTAAGCACTACGTGAATATGACCGGAGGCGTAAACTGTGGAGGGGGCACCGCACACGACTAGGAATCAATGTTGTGTGTTCTAGCGGTGCCCCCCCCCCATATATATAGGTTGGAGGGAGGAGAGGCATCCAAGGGGGCGCCCCAAGTAGGAGGAATCCTACTTGGGCGCCTCCCAAATCGGCCTCCCCCCTTCCATATTCATCCGGAGGGGGAAGGAGGGAGGAGGGAGGAGAGAAGGAAGGGGGAGGCCGAATCCCTCCCCTTCCTTTCCCTATTCTCCTCTTTCCTTCCCCCTTATTTCGGCCTACATGGGGCGCACCAGCCCCCTAGGGGCTGGTTTGTCCCCTTCTTGGCCCATTAGGCCCATGTAGTTGCCGGGGGGATGCCCGGAACCCCTTCCGGTGACCCGATACGTACCCAGTACCCTCGGAACACTTCCGGTGTCCGAATACTATCGTCCTATATATGAATCTTTACCTCTCGGCCATTTCGAGACTCCTCGTCATGTCCGTGATCTCATCCGGGACTCCAAACAACATTCGGTCACCAAATCACATAACTCATATAATACAAAATCGTCATCGAACGTTAAGCGTGCGGACCCTACGGGTTCGATAACTATGTAGACATGACCGAGACACCTCTCCGGTCAATAACCAATAGCGGAACCTGGATGCTCATATTGGTTCCCACATATTCTACGAAGATCTTTATCGGTCGTACCGTAATGACAACATATGTTCTTCCCTTTGTCATCGGTATGTTACTTGCCCGAGATTCGATCGTCGGTATCTTCATACGTATTTCAATCTCGTTACCGGCAAGTCTCTTTACTCGTTCCGTAATACATCATCCCGCAACTAACTCATTAGTCACATTGCTTGCAAGGCTTCTTATGATGTGTATTACCGAGAGGGCCCAGAGATACCTCGACGATACTTGATGTGACAAATCCTAATCTCGATCTATGCCAACCCAACAAACACCTTCGGAGATACCTGTAGAGCATCTTTATAATCACCTAGTTACGTTGTGACGTTTGATAGCACACAAGGTATTCCTCCGGTATCTGGGAGTTGCATAATCTCATAGTCAAAGGAATATGTATATGACATGTAGAAAGCTATAGCAATAAAACTGAACGATCAATATGCTAAGCTAACGGATGGGTCATGTCCATCACATCATTCTCCTAATGATGTGATCCCGTTCATCAAATGACAACACATGTCTATGGTTAGGAAACTTAACCATCTTTGATTAATGAGCTAGTCTAGTAGAGGCTTACTAGGGACATGGTGTTTTGTCTATGTATCCACACATGTATCAAGTTTCCGGTTAATACAATTCTAGCATGGATAATAAACATTTATCATGATATAAGGAAACGTAAAATAACAACTTTATTATTGCCTCTAGGGCATATTTCCTTCACTCAAGTGTTCCATTGAATTCTGGAGTCTGCTTTCCTGCTTTGACGTACTCGGCCCATATATTTTTCTTGTGGTTGTTGAGCACACTTCTTGACTTTCGCCAGATCTGCATCTGTCAAACGATCTGGTAGGGTGAAATATTCCATGAGCGATTCCCAAAGCAGATCTTTTGCTCTTTCGGAGACAAAAGTAACCCCTGGATCTCCCTTTGCTGGCTTTTTCCATTCTTGAACGAAGATCGGGATTTGGTCCTGACAATAACTCCGCATTGACGAGTGAACTTGTTCGCATACTTCTTAGCACAATTGCAGGATGGTCCAAACGCGACACTACGATCAGAGACCCTTCGATGAAACTATGTGTGATGCCATAATCACAAATGGTGATGTAAAAAACCGTCAAAAAGGTGCAAAACGTTTGCGATGACGGATGCATCAAACACGGTTCAGATTTTAGTTGCGTGTGCAATGCAGGGCATATAGTTTAGTTCAATTAACTGTTTGGGATGAGGAGGAACAAAAGAAACGGGCAGCCAGATGAAGGCGTGTGCGATATATAGCATACGGTTCACTAGGATGAACTGTGTGTGATTAGGCAACACAATGGAAATGGTTCAACTGAACAAGATGTGTGTGATACGCTGCAAACAGGTCCATAATCGGAAATGTGTGCGAAGACCAATAATAACACAGACGATTGCTGCTAATAAGCCGTGTGATTTGCTCTGTCCATAGTAGAATAACATGTATATATATAACTGAAATAAACATCCAATTACATAAGTGACTATACAGATCACTCGCACACACCTCAATAAACAATTGCATGCATTCTAAAGTACGAGAAATGATCGTCTAGTCATCTACTTCTTGTGACGCTCCCGCCACTGCTATGTGGCTCGATCCCTCATCTGGGTCAGGAAGAAGACGGTTCCTCATGTCAACGATCCGCCTGTACATCTCGTAGCTTGTGTACGCGTCCATGGCCGCGTACTTGACATGTTGTTCATCCAGTCTCTCATGCCACACACTGTGCCAGGCGTTCCTGTCCTTATTGCTCTCATTCTTCATCTTCATCTAGTAGGGGTCGATGATGGCCGAAGCGAGGTCAACCAGGGAGTTCAGCTTGTTTTTGTCGCTGCCCCAGACCTTGTAGTTGCGTTGGATGTTGACAAGATTCGGGCATTTCAAGCCCGAAACCTTGAGCGCTTTTAGATCGTTGGTGGTGTCCACCACGGCAAAACTATAGTCGGGGCTGTTGATAAACCTGGAGAAACGCTCGCATGGTGTTGTGCCAGGTGGTAGTGGTAGACGAGGACGTCATGTCGCACGCACAACTGGGCGACGGCAACCTTCTGATCATGCCCGGCACGACCCATGGTGTACTCGAGGTCGAAGCCGACCACTTGGTACTTGTCCTCGGCAAGGAACTGCTTTATAGTTTGGATGGAGCTCTCCACCGAGACCGGATCGTTCGTGTAGACCACCGAGAGAGCCTTCCCCTCACGTGGGTGTCCACGACGTGTTGCGTGGTGAACTGCCCGCCGTTCGTCGGGCGCTGGGAGTGCCATTGGAACCGCTGGATGTCCTCTCTGTATGTGTCCTCGAGATGAAGGTAAATGGCCGCAGGAATAAAGGGGGCCGGGCGGCGTGGATTCTCGGCGTCCGCATGGCAGTTTTTGCAGCGGGCAACTGCATCGTCGCGCCGCGCACGGCGCAACCGCATGCACACGAACGTGGGTGATCATGCGCCGGCCCCAAACACTGGCAGCGCGCATGGAGGGACGAGGGTAGAGCACCCAGAGGGACGCGAGAGCAGAGCGCGCGCGGTGGGATGCGAGCAGAGCGCATCGCGGCCGCCTGAACCGCAAGCAGTGTGCTACCACCTCCGTCTAGTCTATAGCCCCCTTTATATTATGTGCCATACTTTGCCCTCAAATTTAACGAACAAAATGTTAGTGCATGTTATAAAAATTATACAATTGGAAACTATGTTCAAATACGAATCCAACTAGATAATCTTTGGCGACATGCATTCGTATTTTATTAGTAAAATCATACTTATAAACCAGGACGGGGTATAGTAGGTAATTAAATCGCAAATGTTTTTTTATTAACCATATGTGTACGTGGCCTTTCGTCCTCCTCTCGCACGTCTTGTCACCCCGCTGCCGCAGACGGCTTACAGCGCAAGCTTGCGCAGCGCGCGGGGGCGTTCTTTTGGCCAAACGGTGACGCTAATGAATCATCGATGAGCTTGTTCCCGCGCAACCTCGCAGGTTCCTGCGCAAGCTTCCCGCCCGACTCAGTGAAATCCCCCAAAATCCCAATGCTTACCGGCCTGCTATAAAAACCCTCACGGCCGGCGAGTCCTGCGTCGCATTTTTCCCCTCCCTCCCTGTAGCTTATCTCGTCTGCTTCTCCCGCAATCGCCAATGGCACCGGTGCGTCGTCATCGCTCAGCCACTCCGCCGTCATCAGAGGACAGCTCCAGCTGGGAGGCTACACCACGGTGGCGGCGCAGTGTAGTGCGCGTGGCGTCCCTGTTGGGTCTGCGCGGAACACCCACCACACGCTCCGCCGCCGGTGCCCGTCGGCAGCTGCTGCCGGCCGCCGTTGCCTCCACACCACCCTCGAAAGCCAGGGCCATCGCCCGCTCCGCCGCCGTGGCCCGAAGGCGGGAGGTGGCTGTCGTGGCCGCCACCCCACTGCCGGCCACCGTGGCCATTATGAAGGAAATATGCCCTAGAGGCAATAATAAAGTATTATATATTTCCTTATATCATGATAAATGTTTATTATTCATGCTAGAATTGTATTAACCGGAAACATAATACATGTGTGAATACATAGACAAACAGAGTGTCACTAGTATGCCTCTACTTGACTAGCTCGTTAATCAAAGATGGTTATGTTTCCTAACCATAGACATGAGTTGTCATTTGATTAACTGGATCACCTCATTAGGAGAATGACGTGATTGACTTGACCCATTCCGTTAGCTTAGCACTCGATCGTTTAGTATGTTGCTATTGCTTTCTTCATGACTTATACATGTTCCTATGACTATGAGATTATGCAACTCCCATTTACCGGAGGAACACTTTGTGTGCTACCAAACGTCACAACGTAAATGGGTGATTATAAAGGTGCTCTACAGGTGTCTCCAAAGGTACTTGTTGGGTTGGCGTATTTCGAGATTAGGATTTGTCACTCCAATTGTCGGAGAGGTATCTCTGGGCCCACTCGGTAATGCACATCACTATAAGCCTTGCAAGCATTGTGACTAATGAGTTAGTTGCGGGATGATGTGTTACGGAACGAGTAAAGAGACTTGCCGGTAACGAGATTGAACTAGGTATCGAGATACCGACGATCAAATCTCGGGCAAGTAACATACCGGTGACAAAGGGAACAACGTATGTTGTTATGCGGTCTGACCGATAAAGATCTTCGTAGAATATGTGGGAGCCAATATGGGCATCCAGGTCCCGCTATTGGTTATTGACCGGAGACGTGTCTCGGTCATGTCTACATAGTTCTCGAACCCGTAGGGCCCGCACGCTTAACGTTACGATGACAGTTTTATTGAGTTTTGATGTACCGAAGGAGTTCGGAGTCCCGGATGAGATCGGGGATATGACGAGGAGTCTCGAAATGGTCGAGACGTAAAAATTGATATATTGGATGACTATATTCGGACTTCGGAAAGGTTCCGAGTGATTCGGGTATTTTTCGGAGTACCGGAGAGTTACGGGAATTCGTATTGGGCCTTAATGGGCCATACGGGAAAGGAGAGAAAGGCCTCAAAAGGTGGCCGCACCCCTCCCCATGGTCTGGTCCGAATTGGACTAGGGAAGGGGGGCGCACCCTTCCTTCTTTCTCCTTCCCCCTTCCCTTCTCCTACTCCCACAAGGAAAGGAGGAGTCCTACTCCTGGTGGGAGTAGGACTCCCCCCTATGGCGCGCCTCTCCCCTTGCTCCTTTATATACGGGGGCAGGGGGGCACCCCAGAGACACAACAATTGATCCTTGAGATCTCTTAGCCGTGTGCGGTGCCCCCCTCCACCATATTACACCTCGATAATACCGTTGCGGAGCTTAGGCGAAGCCCTGCGTCGGTGGAACATCATCATCGTCACCACGCCGTCGTGCTGACGAAACTCTCCCTCAACACTCGGCTGGATCGGAGTTCGAGGGACGTCATCGAGCTGAACGTGTGTAGAACTCGGAGGTGCCGTACGTTCGGTACTTGATCGGTCGGATCATGAAGACGTACGACTACATCAACCGCGTTGTGATAACGCTTCCGCTATCGGTCTACGAGGGTACGTGGACAACACTCTCCCCTCTCGTTGCTATGCATCACCATGATCTTGCGTGTGCGTAGGAAATTTTTTGAAATTACTACGTTCCCCAACAGTGGCATCCGAGCCTGGTTTTATGCGTTGATACTATGCACGAGTAGAACACAAGTGAGTTGTGGGCGATATAAGTCATACTGCTTACCAGCATGTCATACTTTGGTTCAGCGGTATTGTGAGATGAAGCGGCCCGGACCGACATTACGCGTACGCTTACGCGAGACTGGTTTCACCGTTGCGAGCACTCGTTGCTTAAAGGTGACTGGCGGGTGTCTGTCTCTCTCACTTTAGTTGAACCGAGTGTGGCTACGCCCGGTCCTTGCGAAGGTTAAAACAGCACCAACTTGACAAACTATCGTTGTGGTTTTGATGCGTAGGTAAGAACGGTTCTTGCTAAGCCCGTAGCAGCCACGTAAAACTTGCAACAACAAAGTAGAGGACGTCTAACTTGTTTTTGCAGGGCATGTTGTGATGTGATATGGTCAAGACATGATGTGATATAATTTGTTGTATGAGATGATCATGTTTTGTAACCGAGTTATCGGCAACTGGCAGGAGCCATATGGTTGTCGTTTTATTGTATGCAATGCTATCGCCATGTAATGCTTTACTTTATCACCAAGCGGTAGCGATAGTCGTAGAAGCATAAGATTGACGAGACGACAACGATGCTACGATGGAGATCAAGGTGTCGCGCCGGTGACGATGGTGATCATGACGGTGCTTCGGAGATGGAGATCACAAGCACGGTGCTTCAGAGATGGAGATCACAAGCACAAGATGATGATGGCCATATCATATCACCTATATTGATTGCATGTGATGTTAATCCTTTATGCATCTTATCTTGCTTTGTTTGACGGTAGCATTATAAGATGATCCTTCACTAAATTATCAAAGTATAAGTGTTGTCCCTGAGTATGCACCGTTGCGAAAGTTCTTCGTGCTGAGACACCACGTGATGATCGGGTGTGATAGGCTCTACGTTCAAATACAACGGGTGCAAAACAGTTGCACACGCGGAATACTCAGGTTAAACTTGACGAGCCTAGCATATAACAGATATGGCCTCAGAACACGGAGACCGAAAGGTCGAGCGTGAATCATATAGTAGATATGATCAACATAGTGATGTTCACCATTGAAACTACTCCATCTCACGTGATGATCGGACATGGTTTAGTTGATATGGATCACGTGATCACTTAGAGGATTAGAGGGATGTCTATCTAAGTGGGAGTTCTTAAGTAATATGATTAATTGAACTTGAATTTATCATGAACTTAGTCCTGATAGTATTTTGCAAATTATGTTGTAGATCAATGGCTTGCGTTGTTGCTTCCCTGTGTTTATTTTTGATATGTTCCTAGAGAAAAATTATGTTGAAAGATGTTAGTAGCAAAGATGCGGATTGGATCCGTGATCTAAGAATTATCCTCATTGCTGCACAGAAGAATTATGTCCTTGATGCACCGCTAGGTGACAGACCTATTGCAGGAGCAGATGCAGACGCTATGAACGTTTGGCTAGCTCAATATGATGACTACTTGATAGTTTAGTGCACCATGCTTAACGGCTTAGAATCGGGACTTCAAAGACGTTTCGAACGTCATGGACCATATGAGATGTTCCAGGAGTTGAAGTTAATATTTCAAGCAAAATACCCGAGTTGAGAGATATGAAGTCTCCAACAAGTTCTATAGCTAAAAGATGGAGGAGAATCGCTCAACTAGTGAGCATGTGCTCAGATTGTCTGGGTACTACAATCGCTTGAATCAAGTGGGAGTTTATCTTCTAGATAAAATAGTGATTGACAGAATTCTCTAGTCACCATCACCAAGTTAGTAGAACTTCATGATGAACTATAGTATGCAAGGGATGACGAAAGTATTTCCCGAGCTCTTCGTGATGCTGAAATCGACGAAGGTAGAAATCAAGAAAGAGCATCAAGTGTTGATGGTTAACAAGACCACTAGTTTCAAGAAAAGGGCAAAGGGATAGAAGGGGAACTTCAAAAGAACAGCAAGCAAGTTGCTACTCAAGTGAAGAAGCCCAAGTCTGTACCTAAGCCTGAGAGTAAGTGCTTCTACTGCAAAGGGACTGGTCACTGGAAGCGGAACTGCCCCAAGTATTTGCTGGATAAGAAGGATGGCAAAGTGAACAAAGGTATATTGGATATACATGTTATTGATGTGTACTTACTAGTGTTTATAGCAACCCCTCGGTATTTGATACTGGTTCAGTTGCTAAGAGTAGTAACTCGAAACGGGAGTTGCAGAATAAACAGAGACTAGTAAAAGGAGAGGTGACGATGTGTGTTGGAAGTAGTTCCAAGATTGATATGATCATCATCGCACACTCCCTATACTTTCGGGATTAGTGTTGAAACTAAATAAGTGTTATTTGGTGTTTGCGTTGAGCATGAATATGATTTGATCATGTTTATTGCAATACGGTTATTCATTTAAGTTAGAGAACAATTGTTGTTCTGTTTACATGAATAAAAACCTTCTATGGTCATACACACCAACGAAAATGGTTTGTTGGATCTCGATCGTAGTGATACACATATTCATAATAATGAAGCCAAAAGAAGCAAAGTTAATAATGATAGTGCAACTTATTTGTGGCACTGCCGTTTGGGTCATATCGGTGTAAAGCGCATGAAGAAACTCCATAATGATGGAATTTTGGAATCACTTGATTTTGAATCACTTGGTACTTGCGAACCGTGCCTCATGGGAAAGATGACCAAAACACCGTTCTCCGGAACTATGGAGAGAGCAACAGATTTGTTGGAAATCATACATACAGATGTATGTGGTCCGATGAATATTGAGGCTCGTGGCGGATATCGTTATTTTCTCACCTTCACAGATGATTTGAGCAGATATGGGTATATCTACTTAATGAAACAGAAGTCTGAAACATTTGAACAGTTCATATAATTTCAGAGTGAAGCAAAAATCATCGTAACAAGAAAATAAAGTTTCTACGATTTGATCGTGGAGAAGAGTATTTTAGTTACGAGTTTGGCCTTCAGTTAAAACAATGTGAAATAGTTTCACTACTCACTCCACCTGGAACACCACAGCATAATGGTGTGTCCGAACGTCATAACCGTACTTTATTGGATATAGTGCGATCTATGATGTCTCTTACTGATTTACTGCTATCGTTTTGGGGTTATGCATTAGAGACAGCTACATTCACGTTAAATAGGGCACCATCAAAATCCATTGAGACGATGCCTTATGAACTGTGGTTTGGCAAGAAACCAGAGTTGTCGTTTCTTAAAGTTTGGGGTTGCGATGCTTATGTGAAAAAGTTTCATCCTGATAAGCTCAAACCCAAATCGGAGAAATGTGTCTTCATAGGATACCCAAAGGAGACAGTTGGGTACACCTTCTATCACAGATCCGAAGGCAAGACATTCGTTGCTTAGTATGGATCCTTTCTAGAGAAGGAGTTTCTCTCAAAAGAAGTGAGTGGGAGGAAAGTAGAACTTGATGAGGTAACTGTACCTGCTCCCTTATTGGAAAGTAGTTCGTCACAGAAATCTGTTCCTGTGACTCCTACACCAATTAGTGAGGAAGTTAATGATGATGATCATGAAACTTCAGATCAAGTTGTTACTAAACCTCGTAGGTCAACCAGAGTAAGATCCGCACCAGAGTGGTACGGTAATCCTGTTCTGGAGGTTATGTAACTAGACCATGACGAACCTACGAACTATGAAGAAGCGATGGTGAGCCCAGATTCCGCAAAATGGCTTGAAGCCATGAAATCCGAGATGGGATCCATGTATGAGAACAAAATATGGACTTTGGTTGACTTGCCCGATGGTCGGCAAGCCATTGAAAACAAATGGATCCTCAAGAGGAAGACAGACGCTGATAGTAGTGTTACTATCTACAAAGCTAGAATTGTCGCAAAAGGTTTTCGACAAGTTCAAGGTGTTGACTACGATGAGAGAGTTTCTCACTCGTATCTATGCTCAAAGTCTGTCTGAATCATGTTAGCAATTGCCGCATTTTATGAAATCTGGCAAATGGATAAACAAAACTACATTCCTTAATGGATTTATTAAAGAAGAGTTGTATATGATGCAACCAGAAGGTTTTGTCAATCCTAAAGGTGCTAACAGAATATGCAAGCTCCAGCGATCCATCTATGGACTGGTGCAAGCATCTCGGAGTTGGAATATACACTTTGATAAGTTGATCAAAGGATATAGTTTTATACAGACTTGCGGTGAAGCCTGTATTTACAAGAAAGTGAGTGGGAGCACTACAGCATTTCTGATAAGTATATGTGAATGACATATTGTTGATCGGAAATAATGTAGAATTATTCTGCAAAGCATAAAGGAGTGTTTGAAAGAGTTTTTCAAAGAAAGACCTCGGTGAAGCTGCTTACATATTGAGCATCAAGATCTATAGAGATAGATCAAGACGCTTGATAAGTTTTTTCAATGAGTACATACCTTAACAAGATTTTGAAGTACTTCAAAATGGAACAGTCAAAGAAAGAGTTCTTGCCTGTGTTACAAGGTATGAAATTGAGTAAGACTCAAAGCCCGACCACGACAGAAGATAGAAAGAGAATGAAAGTCATTCCCTATGCCTCGGCCATAGGTTCTATAAAGTATGCCATGCTGTGTACCAGATCTATTGTATACCCTACACTGATTTTGGCAAGGGAGTACAATAGTGATCTAGGAGTAGATCACTGGACAGCGGTCAAAGTTATCCTTAGTGGAATAAGGATATGTTTCTCGATTATGGAAGTGACAAAAGGTTCGTCGTAAAGGGTTACGTCGATGCAAGTTTTGACACTAAATCTAGATGACTCTAAGTCTCGGTCTAGATACATATTGAAAGTGGGAGCAATTAGCTAGAGTAGCTCCGTGCAGAGCATTGTAGACATAGAAATTTGCAAAATACTTACGGATCTATATGTGACAGACCCGTTGACTAAAATTATCTCATAATCAAAACATGATCACACCTTAGTAATCTTTGGGTGTTAATCACATAGCGATGTGAACAAGATTATTGACTCTAGTAAACCCTTTGAGTGTTGGTCACATAGAGATGTGAACTATGGGTGTTAATCACATGGTAATGTGAATTATTGATGTTAAATCACATGGCAATGTGAACTAGATTATTGACTCTAGTGCAAGTGGGAGACTGAAGGAAATATGCCCTAGAGGCAATAATAAAGTATTATATATTTCCTTATATCATGATAAATGTTTATTATTCATGCTAGAATTGTATTAACCGGAAACATAATACATGTGTGAATACATAGACAAACAGAGTGTCACTAGTATGCCTCTACTTGACTAGCTCGTTAATCAAAGATGGTTATGTTTCCTAACCATAGACATGAGTTGTCATTTGATTAACGGGATCACCTCATTAGGAGAATGACGTGATTGACTTGACCCATTCCGTTAGCTTAGCACTCGATCGTTTAGTATGTTGCTATTGCTTTCTTCATGACTTATACATGTTCCTATGACTATGAGATTATGCAACTCCCGTTTACCGGAGGAACACTTTGTGTGCTACCAAACGTCACAACGTAAATGGGTGATTATAAAGGTGCTCTACAGGTGTCTCCAAAGGTACTTGTTGGGTTGGCGTATTTCGAGATTAGGATTTGTCACTCCAATTGTCGGAGAGGTATCTCTGGGCCCACTCGGTAATGCACATCACTATAAGCCTTGCAAGCATTGTGACTAATGAGTTAGTTGCGGGATGATGTGTTACGGAACGAGTAAAGAGACTTGCCGGTAACGAGATTGAACTAGGTATCGAGATACCGACGATCAAATCTCGGGCAAGTAACATACCGGTGACAAAGGGAACAACGTATGTTGTTATGCGGTCTGACCGATAAAGATCTTCGTAGAATATGTGGGAGCCAATATGGGCATCCAGGTCCCGCTATTGGTTATTGACCGGAGACGTGTCTCGGTCATGTCTACATAGTTCTCGAACCCGTAGGGTCCGCACGCTTAACGTTACGATGACAGTTTTATGGAGTTTTGATGTACCGAAGGAGTTCGGAGTCCCGTATGAGATCGGGGATATGACGAGGAGTCTCGAAATGGTAGAGACGTAAAAATCGATATATTGGACGACTATATTCGGACTTCGGAAAGCTTCCGAGTGATTCGGGTATTTTTCGGAGTACCGGAGAGTTACGGGAATTCGTATTGGGCCTTAATGGGCCATACGGGAAAGGAGAGAAAGGCCTCAAAAGGTGGCCGCACCCCTCCCCATGGTCTGGTCCGAATTGGACTAGGGAAGGGGGGCGCACCCTTCCTTCTTTCTCCTTCCCCCTTCCCTTCTCCTACTCCCACAAGGAAAGGAGTCCTACTCCCGGTGGGAGTAGGACTCCCCCTATGGCGCGCCTCTCCCCTTGCTCCTTTATATACGGGGGCAGGGGGGCACCCCAGAGACACAACAATTGATCCTTGAGATCTCTTAGCCGTGTGCGGTGCCCCCCTCCACCATATTACACCTCGATAATACCGTTGCAGAGCTTAGGCGAAGCCCTGCGTCGGTGGAACATCATCATCGTCACCACGCCGTCGTGCTGACGAAACTCTCCCTCAACACTCGGCTGGATCGGAGTTCGAGGGACATCATCGAGCTGAACGTGTGTAGAACTCGTAGGTGCCGTACGTTCGGTACTTGATCGGTCGGATCATGAAGACGTACGACTACATCAACCGCGTTGTGATAACGCTTCCGCTGTCGGTCTACGAGGTTACGTGGACAACACTCTCCCCTCTCGTTGCTATGCATCACCATGATCTTGCGTGTGCGTAGGAATTTTTTTGAAATTACTACGTTCCCCAACACATTACCCGCTCCGCCACCGCGACCCGAAGGCGGGAGGTGGTGGTCGTGGCCACCACCCCGTCGTCGGCCTCCGTGGCCGCCAGCCCATCGTCGACCGCCGGGGTCATCACCTGCTCCGCCACCGCCGCCCGAAGGCAGGAGGCGGAGGTGGATGCCCGCACGTGCGTCAGCGACCTTGCGCGCTACACCGAGTTCCTACGAGAGGAGGAGGAGCGCCTCGTCGAGCACGCAAAGAGCCTTACCGCCGCCGTGGCCGCGGCACACGCCGCCTCAGAGGTGAGGAATCGGGAGATCTATGAGGAGAACCACCGCTTTGAGAGGGGTCGTCGGGAGCGGCAGAGGGCGTTCGAGGTGAGCGTCACTGAAGCTGCAACAGCGGCAGGCACCATATTGCGGTTGCCCAGCTCGTCGGTAGGCTCCTCCTCCTCCGCCTCTTACTGAGCGCGCTCGACAGAGGAGAGGCATCCGGAAGTAGTACAAAGCCCCTCTGCAGTAGTAGTAGTAGTAGTAGTATTTAGGGGCTATTTTGTTCAGTTCATCTGACTATAGATGTGGTGGAACTGTACAACGTACTTAAACTTAGCTAGTATATATAGTTGAACTAGCTATTTCAGTACGTGGTTGGCAACAATTGGGGAAATGTTTGGTCGGTTCAGCTATCGAGTTGAACTATTTGTATAAATTAAGAACGACTGCTTAATCTATGAATGAAATCTATGCTTAATTTCTGAATTTTAGTTGCAAAAAATAGATACTGCTAGTGATTTTTAGCTTCATATTTTGACAAATCGCAGTGTTACAAGGTTGACAAATGGCAATGTTACTATATCAACAAATGTCAATCTTTCCAGTTTGACAAATGGTAACATACCCAATATGACATATGCAAATCGCACCTAATTGTTTGTAAGTGGTTGCACATGGGTCATCCAAAAGAACCGTTTGCATTGAAGAGATGCACAAATCCTTCTCTCACTGTGCATCATGTCGTCCCGGGGTCGACGGGCGGGGGCGGGAGGACGGCAGCTGGCGGCGCTGAGAGGTAGCGTTCAACGGCGGCGTCCCATGCCGCTGAGGGGGGCGCGCGCACGGAGAGGAAGGCGGGCGGCCATGGAAGTCAAAGGGCTCGCTTCCCAGTGAGCATGCACAGCGTACAGCTCACACGCTTCCCGGTGAGCCTGCGCATTCGAGGACAGCTTGCACGCCTCTTGGTCAGCCTGCGTACCAGACTGCGCTCGCACGCCTCCCGTTCAGTCAACGTCAAGCAGCTGTCCGCACGGCACCTCCTACGGCCATTAAAACCAAGACACGTGGCGTCACGTGAATGGTTAACAGAACGCACACGGTTTGAATTATACAAACGTTTGAGATATTAAAGTGGCAGCTATTTTTTCAAAATGCCTTTAATTTGTTGGTTGTCATTATTCGAGTGCGCCTTCTCTTAAAATGGACATGAAAAATACCACTGCATGTCGAGTGTCATTCCATGATAGCCTGCCAACTTTCATGAATTTCAGACGAGTATTGGATTTACTAGAATTTAAAAATAAAGTATCTCAATGTTTTGCCGGCAATCAGCGGTGCCCTGGTGTTTGAAATTCATTCCCATTTCTTGCATGGGACCTAAGCATGCACCCAAGGACACATATTTGTTTTTTCAACCAATTTATATGCACTGGAGCATGTGCATGTAGTTAAAATTTGAATTATGCACATAAATGCATTGAAAACTCAGTTAATAAATAAAAATGTCCAAACGAACCCCGAAAAATCACAAAAATTGACACAACACTCCTGTTGTTCTATGTTGACACAAGAAAAAAATTGAAAGCAATAAGAGGCAATGGATATCGTTTCATCCCCAAAGGTGGTACTTTCCCTACCGAAACCATCATGCTTGTTGTGAGAAGCTCTGGTTTGTGAGAAGCATATACCCAAACCTGCCCCAAATGGGACAAAAAATTTACCATGGCATGTTGATGCCGCTCCATGATAGCATGATAAAGTTTCATGAATTTCAGACGAGTTTTGGATTTACTAGAATTTAAAAACCAGGCATCTCAATGTTTTGCCAGCAATCAACGGTGCCCTGGTGTTTGAAATTCATTCCCATTTCTTGCATGGGACCTAAGCATGCACCCAAGGACACAGATTTGATTTTTCAACCAATTTATATGCACTGGAGCATGTGCATGTAGTTCAAATTTGAATTATGCACATAAATGCATTGAAAACTCAGTTAATGCATAAAAATGTCCAAATGAACCCCGAATAATCACAAAAATTGACACAACACTCCTGTTGTTCTATGTTGACCCAAGAAAAAAATTTGAAAGAAATAAGAGGCAATGCATATCGTTTCGTCCCCAAAGGTGGGACGTTCCCTACCGAAACCATCATGCTTGTTGTGAGAAGCTCTGCTTTGTGAGAAGCATATACCCAAACCTGCCCCAAATGGGACAAAAATGTTACCACGGCATGTTGCTGCTGCTCCATGATAGCATGCCAAGTTTCATGAATTTCAGACGAGTTTTGGATTTACTAGAATTTAAAAACCAGGCATCTCAATGTTTTGCCGGCAATCAGCGGTGCCCTGGTGTTTGAAATTCATTCCCATTTCTTGCATGGGACCTAAGCATGCACCCAAGGACACATATTTGTTTTTTTAACCAATTTATATGCACTGGAGCATGTGCATGTAGTTCAAATTTGAAGTATGCACATAAATGCATTGAAAACTCAGTTAATAAATAAAAATGTCCAAACGAACCCCGAAAAATCACAAAAATTGACACAACACTCCTATTGTTCTATGTTGACACGAGAAAAAAATTGAAAGCAATAAGAGGCAATGGATATCGTTTCGTCCCCAAAGGTGGTACTTTCCCTACCGAAACCATCATGCTTGTTGTGAGAAGTTCTGGTTTGTGAGAAGCATATACCCAAACCTGCCCCAAATGGGACAAAAAAATTACCACGGTATGTTGATGCAGCTCCATGATAGCATGCCAAGCTTCATGAATTTCAGACGAGTTTTGGATTTACTAGAATTTAAAAACCAGGCATCTCAATGTTTTGCCGGCAATCAACGGTGCTCCGGTGTTTGAAATTCATTCTCATTTCTTGCATGGGACCTAAGCATGCACCCAAGGACACATATTTGATTTTTCAACCAATTTATATGCACTGGAGCATGTGCATGTAGTTCAAATTTGAATTATGCACATAAATGCATTGAAAACTCAGTTAATGCATAAAAATGTCCAAATGAACCCCGAAAAATCACAAAAATTGACACAACACTCCTGTTGTTCTATGTTGACCCGAGAAAAAATTTGAAAGAAATAAGAGGCAATACATATCGTTTCGTCCCCAAAGGTGGGACGTTCCGTACCGAAACCGTCATGCTTGTTGTGAGAAGCTCTGGTTTGTGAGAAGCATATACCCAAACCTGCCCCCAAATGGGGCAAAAATGTTACCACGGCATGTTGATGCTGCTCCATGATAGCATGCCAAGTTTAATGAATTTCAGACGAGCTTTGGATTTACTAGAATTTAAAAACCAGGCATCTCAATGTTTTGCCGGCAATCAACGGTGCCCTGTTGTTTGAAATTCATTCCCATTTCTTGCATGGGACCTAAACATGCACCCAAGCAAACAGATTTGATTTTTGTACTAATTTATATGCACTGGAGCATGTGCATGTAGTTCAAATTTGAATTATGCACATAAATGCATTGAAAACTCAGTTAATGCATAAAAATGTCCAAACGAACCCCGAAAAATCACAAAAATTGACACAACACTTCTGTTGTTCTATGTTCATACGAGAAAAAATTTGGAAGCAATAAGAGGCAATGGATATCATTTCGTCCCCAAAGGTGGGACGTTCCCTACCGAAACCATCATGCTTGTTGTGAGAAGTTCTGGTTTGTGAGAAGCATATACCCAAACCTGCCCCAAATAGGACAAAAAATTTACCACGGAACGTTGATGCTGCTCCATGATAGCATGCCAAGTTTCATGAATTTTAGACGACTTTTGGATTTACTAGAATTTAAAAACCAGGTATCTCAATGTTTGCGGCCGAGTGACGGTGGCAGGGTGTTTGACATTCATTCCCATTTCTTGCATGGGACCTAAGCAGGCAACCAAGGACACAAATTTGTAATTTATATGCATTAGAGCATGTGCCTGTAGTTCAAATTTGAATTATGCACATGAATGCACAGAAAACTCAGCTAATGTATAAAAATGTCCAAGCGAACCCCAAAAATCCCAAAAATTGACACAACACTCCTGTTGTTTGATGTCTACTACGCAACCTTCTTCTTGTAGACGTTGTTGGGCCTCCAAGTGCAGAGGTTTGTAGGACAGTAGCAAATTTCCCTCAAGTGGATGACCTAAGGTTTATCAATCCGTGGGAGGCGTAGGATGAAGATGGTCTCTCTCAAACAACCCTGCAACCAAATAACAAAAAGTCTCTTGTGTCCCCAACACACCCAAATACAATGGTAAATTGTATAGGTGCACTAGTTCGGCGAAGAGATGGTGATACAAGTGCAATATTGATGATAGATATAGGTTTTTGTAATCTGAAAATATAAAAACAGCAAGGTAACTAATGATAAAAGTGAGCGTAAACGCTATTGCAATGAGTTGAAACAAGGCCTAGGGTTCATACTTTCACTAGTGCAAGTTCTCTCAACAACAATAACATAATTGGATCACATAACTATCCCTCAACATGCAACAAAGAGTCACTCCAAAGTCACTAATAGTGGAGAACAAACGAAGAGATTATGGTAGGGTACGAAACCACCTCAAAGTTATTCTTTCCAATCAATCCGTTGGGCTATTCCTATAAGTGTCACAAACGGACCTAGAGTTCGTACTAGAATAACACCTTAAGACACAAATCAACCAAAACCCTAATGTCACCTAGATACTCCAATGTCACCTCAAGTATCCGTGGGTATGATTATACGATATGCATCACACAATCTCAGATTCATCTATTCAACCAACACATAGAACCTCAAAGAGTGCCCCAAAGTCTCTACCGGAGAATCAAGACAAAAACGTGTGCCAACCCCTATGCATAGGTTCATGGGCGGAACCCGCAAGTTGATGACCAAAACATACATCAAGTGAATCACGTGATATCCCATTATCACCACAGATACGCACGGCAAGACATACATCAAGTGTTCTCAAATCATTAAAGACTCAATCCGATAAGATTACTTCAAAGGGAAAACTCAATCCATTACAAAGAGTAGAGGGGGAGAAACATCATAAGATCCAACTATAATAGCAAAGCTCGCGATACATCAAGATCGTGCCAAATCAAGAACACGAGAGACAGAGAGAGAGATCAAACACATAGCTACTGGTACATACCCTCAGCCCCGAGGGTGAACTACTCCCTCCTCGTCATGGAGAGTGCCGGGATGATGAAGATGGCCACCGGTGAGGGTTCCCCCCCTCTGGCAGGGTGCCGGAACAGGGTCCCGATTGGGTTTTGGTGGCTACAGAGGCTTGCGGCGGCGGAACTCCCGATCTAGGTTATTTTTTTGAGGTTTCAGTATTTATAGGATTTTTTGGCGTAGGTCTCACGTCAGGGGGTCTCCGGGTTGTCCACGAGGCAGGGGCCCACGCCCAGGGGGGTGGGCGCGCCCCCCACCCTCGTGCGCAGCCCGGGACTCTCCTGGCCCAACTCTTTTGCTCCGGGGTCTTCTTTTGGTCCATAAAAAATCGTCAAAAATTGGCACGTCAATTGGACTCCGTTTGGTATTCCTTTTCTGTAAAACTCAAAAACAAGAAAAACAGAAACTGGCACTGGGCTCTAGGTTAATAGGTTAGTCCCAAAAATCATATAAAATAGCATATAAAACATCGTAGATGGATAATATAATAGCATGAATACTTCATAAATTATAAATACGTTGGAGACGTATCAGCATCCCCAAGCTTAATTCCTGCTCGTCCTCGAGTAGGTAAATGATAAAAGAAATAATTTATGAAGTGTGAATGCTAGAAGGTGCACAAGTTTGATCAATGATAATTTCAGTCACCTTTTCTAGCATTATTATATGTCATAACAGTGCTCAACTCATAGAACTTTTCATGATCAAGTAAGAAGCTATTCACATGTTAAAGTACAGATCATAAACTTTCTTGAAAACTAATAAACAGTTCTCAGTCATCAAACAATTGCAATTCATCTTATTTTCGGGAAGGGTCTATGTAAGAGCTTTGATTTAGTAAATCCCACATACTCAACTATCATATAGACTTCCATGATTGCTACCACTCAAAGCATATTTTTAGAACAAATAGCATCCATCGAACACAGAGAAAGATAGGGGCTTAATGTTTCACCTCCCAACTTATTTATCATATAGATAATTGTCAACAATAATAATTCATGATCAGATATATTTGAATGGCCATATATGCTTAGATCTTTCTCCACCACATGATGCTTGCCAACTAAAGAGTAGCTTGGAATGAGAAGGAATACTACTGACTCTTGCATAAAAGTAAAAGATAGACCCTTCGCAGAGGGAAGTAGAGATTTGCAGAGGTGCCAGAGCTCGAAGCTAAAATAGAGATGAAAATAATTTTGAGAGGTATGCTTTCATTGTCACAATAACGACCAAGAGTTCCCAATATCTTCCATACTAGGCGGTTCCCAAACAGAAAGGTAAAGATTTTACTCCCCCTACACCAACAATCACACTCCACGGCTTGTCCGAAACAACGGGTGCCGTCCAACTATCAACAGTCCTGGGGGAGTTTGTTTAAATTATTTGCGAATTTGTTTCTGATCTTTTGATCATAGGAGTGGGCATACCAGTTACCAGCCATTTTCTCGTGAATGATGAGCGGAGTCCACTCATCGTGAGAATAACCCACCTAGCATGGAAGATACTGACAGCCCCTAGTCGCTGCATGAGCGATTCGGGCATACAAAACATATTATTATTTGAAGGTTTAGAGTTTGGCACATGCAAATTTACTTGGAACGTCAGGTAAATACTGCATATAGGTAGATATGGTGGACACTCATGGAAGGAACTTGGTTCAAGGATTTTGGATGCACAAGCAGTATTCCCGCTTAGTACAGATATTTTGGCTACCAAAGGATTCTAAATAGCAAGCACCACATGTTAGAGGATCCATAACAATATAACTTCTATACAAATATACCCAAGCATAACTCATTATGTTGTCTTCCTTGTCCAACTTCAACTAATTTGCTCAGGTTTGAAAATAATTAATGGGGCTCACAATCATAGAAGATGTCCAAGATAGTATATTTATATGTGAAATCTCTCTCCTTCAATATTTTTTCATGAATTGTTCAAGTGACCAATACAATGTTTGCTAACCTTCAATAGATTTACCACCTCTACTTCTTATATGTGAAGGCATTACTCCCCATGGGAAAGGCATATGAAACATATATAATTTCAGATTTATGACATTCAAATCATTCAACCATTTACTCATAGGATATAAGTGAAGCACACGAGTAAATGACAAACTACTCCGAAAGATATAAGTGAAGATCAATGAGTAGTCAGATAATTATGCAACTATGTGAAGACTCTCTCTCATTTAAGAATTTCAGATCTTGGTATTTTATTCAAACAGCAATAAAAACAAAATAAAATGACATGACGCTCCAAGAAAAACACATATCATGTGATGAAT